>NW_006409055.1:215654-230750 GCF_000296735.1 Chrysochloris asiatica | reverse complement strand
GTGCTGGCAGAACTGGAAAGCAATATGCAAAAGATTGAAACAAGACCTTCATTTCACAAAAACCAACTCAAAATGGATTAAAGACCTAAGTGTGAATTTCTGAAATATGAAGGCCATCAATGAAAAAATAGGGACAAATATGAGGGCACTAATTCAGGGAATACACAGACTGCCAAATATTTTGAAAACTACACAAACAAAAGTAGACAAAAGAGATGAGTGGGTCATACTAAAAAAATAAAAACTTATGTGCATCAAAAGACTTCACCAGAAGAGTAAAAAGGGAACCCACAGAATGGGAAAAAGTCTTTTGCAATGACACATCAAGCAAGGGACTCACTTCTAAAATATATAAGAAACTACAACATCTCTACAAGAAAAAAGACAAATAACCCAATTAAGAAATGTGTACAGGGCATGAACAGACACTTCACTAAGGAAGAGATTCGGGCAGCCAACAAAGATATAAAGAAATGTTCATGATCACTAGCCATTAGAGAGAGGCAAATCAAAACAATGAGATATCATCTCACACCAGCAATAACAGTAAAGATCAAAAAGGAAAGGACAACAAATGCTGGTGGGGATTTGGAGCGACTGGGACACTCCTTCATGGCTCATGGGACTGCAAAATTGTCCAACCTCTCTGGAAAGAAATATGGCACTTCCTCAGAAGTTTGGGAATATAAATACCTTATGATCCAATAATTCCTCTACTTGGTATTTACCCACAAAAAATACTAGCCATAACACAAGAAGATATATGCACACCAATGTTTACAGCAGCACTATTTACAATAACAAAAACATAGAGACAGCCAAAGTGCCCACCAACTGAAGAATGGATAAAAAAACAAAAAAAAAAAACAAACAAACAAACAAAAAAACTGTGGTACATACACACAATGGAATATTATGCTACCTTGAAGAATAACGTGGAAGCTGCAAGCCACCGCATAACATGGATGAACCTTGAGGACATTATGTTGAGTGAAATTAGTCAGTAACAAAAGGAGAAATACTGCATAGGACCACTACTGTAAAAGACTGAGAAAAAGAACCCATACTAAAGAAGAGTGGGATGTTTCTTTTATGGTTGCTGGGATTTGGGGGGGGGTGGAATCAGGGGAGGGACGGAAGGGTGGAGCACAGGGCAGGGAATAGATACAGGATAGTTTGGATGCTGGTGAAGGGGGCAATATACAAAAAGGGAGAGGGGAATGGAAGACAAAGGGGATGGGAGAACAATTAGGCTGGTTTTCATGGGCTAAGTGGGACAGAGGTAAATAATGATGTATGCTCAACCTAGGAACAACAGGTCTCTGGAATACAGGGATTGAGACACGGTTGGAATGGGGAAAAGGGGAGAAATAATGTTAAGATGCTTGGGTGTCTTTTGAATCTTTGTTTTCCTTACATTACATTATAAAATAGACACTGGAAGGGGAGAGAAAGGAATAGCCAGAAATATCACCATAGAAATCTTGTAAATCCATCTTCTGCCTGTAACTAATTGGAATACCTAAAATGGGGCTACAACATGCCCAATGAAGGAGAATTCCTGCAGAGACTCTGCATTACATAAGACTATAGATGGAATCCTGAACAGCATCCAGAATCTTCTGAGGTGGAAAATTTCCTATTGAAAGGATGCCAGACCAGCCTGGAATGGCTAGAAGAAGAGAAGATACTTCTTGAAAGAAAGACCTACAAGAAAAATACAAAACAATATAGCCGACCGAATGATTACTACAAGAACAAGTAAATTACTCACCCAGGAGATATCAATGCAAGTGGTCAGGACCACTCAGAGTAAGCCTCCTTCCAAGACTAAGACTCAATTTGAATACAACCTCTGATTGGTGACCATGTTCATCACCTATAAGGGGAAGTGAGGGAAAAACAGCAATGAAGCTGCAAACTAAGCCTTATAATGATCAATAGACTCCTGTGAACCTCGGTGGAGACCTGGTTGGCCAGAAGTGTGACAAAACTTGGGGACTATTGGGTCCAGAGTCAGTGACATAGTCAAAGAGAACTAGAGTGGAGAGTGAAGCATCCAGCTGATAAGAAGGGAGAGCATATGCAGAAGAACACCCACATTTGCAGATAATACCCTCTTGACCTGGCATCAATGACTGGATGATCAGAGCTCCACTAGAAGAAGAAAGAAGAGGGAAAAAAAAGTAATCTGATATAATTTGATGAACTTGACCTACACCTATGGATGCAGTAGTACAAAGGAGGGAACAAATCCTTACAGCAAGGATCATTCCCACCCCACTCCATACACAGAGAAGACAGGGATGGGTAACTTAGACATTGGCTACCCAAAGTGGGGGGCTACAAATGCAAGAAGTGACTGGCTTACAAACTTTCAAGAAGGAACCTCGATCCAGAGGGCATGGAGGAAGGTAGAATCTCCACTAAGTAGTATCCAATCTATCTAGGAGGGACTGATGAAAGGAAATGCGGATAGGTCTCTTGTGATACGATTGTGAATAATTGTTATCAGGACTGATTGTGGGGGTTGTAAATGTAAAGGTAGACTTTTGTAGCATGGAGAGGAGTGATTAACTTTGCAGTCTAGGAGCAGAGTTCCCTGGGACTATGAAGGAAGAAGAGTAGAGAGCAGGACCCTAACCAGAGAAGCAGTGATCCTTGAGATGAAGTCAGAGATGATGATGTGGAGAAATGGAACAGCTGGGGGCTTTAGACCCAGAGAGGGAGAGGGGCGGTGTGCTGACGGGGGGTGGGGGAAGGGCAGGGGGACAGGCTTACAGGATATATCCTTTTGTTGGTTGATGATGCATGAAGGGTATTGTAACCATGACAATGAAACAATATACTATAAGATGAATGTAAAACTAATGTTCTCCCATGTAAACTATCACATAATTTACATTAAAACATAAAAAAAGGCATAATACTCATGGCAGCCCTTTTTGACAAGTTAAGCTAAATTAATCTATTTAAAGAGGGCATCAGTATATTCTGGGATTAATGTTTGCAGTACAGATTAGTATCGCATTCTAGAATTCCTACAGATTTTGTGTCATCTCATTGACTGCAACTCCTCAATATAACATCACTTATTAGGTTCCCTCTGTTTCTTTATCCCTTCTTTCATTTTTCCTAACCAGTTTGATCTTGTCATTGAATAAATGCTGTTCTTGTGGACTCAAATGATCATATATTCTAAGGTGTGTTTTCCTCCCTATGCTGAGGTTCCCTTTCTGTAGCTGTTACTGTTTGGCTGACAACTGAGTCAAGGGTAAGTTCATTTCCAGCCATAGTTTCAGGGGTTTCACAAATTTCTATCTGACTGATACACCTGGTATTTTTCTATGATTTTGTGTTTTGTTTCAATTTTTTCTCCTACTGTATCCAGGACCTTCTAATGTGATCCCTTTCAGAAAAGATTATCGTGGTAGATGTGTACCATCTAGTTTTTCTGGTTTGCATATTGTGGAAACTAATGTTTGTACAGTCCATTAGTTCAATGGACTTATTGTTTCTGTGTGTCTTTGATTTTATTTACTTTTCTTCTTTGTGGATGTGGGGAGGCCAATCTTTTCATCTTATAACAATGACCATTTTAAACAAAAGGATTAGCTGCTGAGGCTGCCTGTTTACAACTCAACACCTTATGGGATTTGGCTCCTTTGTTGGATTTGAGCTTATGATTTCATATCACATACCAGTGAATTATCTAAACAACCTACTTAGTGCTTATTTTCTACTTCCTAGTTTGTTGTAGCATACTGGTTACGAATCGGGCTGCGAACCTTAAGGTCAGCGGTTCAAAACTACCAGCCGCTCTGTGGGAGAAAGATGAGGCTTTCTACTCCCGTAAAGATTTACACCCTCGGAAACCCTGTACAGGGTCACTATGGGTCGGAACCGACTCGACGGCACTTAACAAGTTTGTTGTAGAGTTGCTAGATTCTTAAAAACTTGCAATTATTCACCCAATCTGTCTCTATTTATGTGGAAAAATAAAGAATGGATGTGTGTCATGAAGAATGGTGAGGGCAGCTTCAGGGATCCCAGCACGCTTTCTTAACAATATTTGGACACATACTTCCTTTAAATGAGATACAGGCTGTGAAGGTCTAGTGCACACAGAGCAGCCTCCAGATGACATGGTCTGAAGTTCTACAGTTTGGGAATCTGGAACCAGTGTAAACCCTCACTGATATGAAGGGGGACACAGAAGGGAAGAAAATGGGTCTGCAATTGATGTCCCATGTGACACACACAAGAGACGAGCCTACTGGTCTTGGGCATTGGAAAATGCTTTCTAGTCCCTGGTGGTCAATCTGAACAGGGATTCTTGAGGCTGGGGGACATAAGGTTTGGGTAAGGTAAAACATTAAAGAACACTGTTCTAAGCATCCAGTTCCAGAACCAAGCCCCAATCCTTATTGGAACCTCAAGATGATCTTTTGGATGTGGGATGGTGCCATTTTCCTAGCTGTGATGAGGACATGTCCTGTGTGAACCTGGCATCCAGAGACAGTAGAGACAAAAAAGGTTGCAAGAGAAGTTTTACAGTTGGATTCTACAGGTCTCTTCTGTTCCCATCATGCCCTTTCAGAGAAGCTGTGCAAGTACATTTTCTTTACAGTCCAGCCCATTAACCTGAAGTGCTGGTGTGGCACTTCAGGTTAATGTGCTTGTTTGCAAGGTTAGTTTGAACTGTAAGAAGGCAGTTTAAGCTCACCAGCTGCTCCCCAGAAACTCCATGCAGGGTCTTTATGAATCAGAAACTACTCCACTGCACACAGCTACCTGCGGTTGCAGTATTACCAATGACCATGAGGATGCAGGTAGTCTCTTCTCTCAGAGATGATCACCTGCTTTGCAGCAGCCAGAGAAGTAGGGAAGAGTCATCCAGAAATCATTCCGACAGTTCCTCAGACTCAAACCCAACTTGCCCATCCTTTATTAATATTCACCTCCACAATCTGAGCTGGTCAGCAAACATCTCAACATTCAATCATTAACTAGGTTCTGACTCTTCACCCATGTTGTTTTCAGGGTGCAGTGCTGATAATGAAGGACTTGGTCCCAGCCCTAAATCAGCTCACAGTCAGGAGGGGGAATGGACAAAGCCTGTCAATACCTGTGAAAGAATGTTTGAGAGCAAAATACAGTAGGCTGGCAGAGTGGGCACCTGGGTGCTACTAGGTGGGAAGGTCTGCAAGGTATCACGGAAGTGACTTTTATTCAGTGACCAGAATGGCAAGAGGGTGCCAGCCCTGCACAAGGGTGGGAACAGGGTGCCAAGGAGAAATCCCAACTGGAGCAAAGAAAAAGGGGCCCAAGTGAGTTTGTCTAGAGCAGAGGATGATTGGTGGCCAGTGTGTCCATTGAGAGCCTATAAGGAGGAATGGGAGCTGGAGAAAGGCAGGGTCAGATCCTATGCTAACTGTAGCTCTGTGACATTACCTGAAAACACCAAAAAGCATCAAAACAATAAGCATAAAATGCCTCACAGATTCTGCTGATCAGGGATTGGGGCCTGGTCCTGCTGGAGTTTCTGCTTCAAGGTCTCCCTGGAGGCTAATGCTGTGGTTTCAACCCAACCCCAATCAGTGTGGATGCATTTCTAAACTCCTCCACATGTTTTGGCAGGTTTTGCTTTCTTGTGAATTGCTGGATTAAGATCCTCAATTCCACTCTATCTTTAGTACTTGGATCTTTAGTACATGGATCTTTAATACATAGGATCTTTAGTACTTGGATGTTCAGTACATGGGCTTCCCTTCAGGGCCACTCATACTATCATGGTTCATCCACAGAACAAACAGAGATAGAAAGAGTGCAAGCCAAAACTCCCATGTGTCTTGCTCTATTGTATTCTTTAGAAGGCAGTTATTCAGTCCACTCCACACTGAACAAGTGGACAATCCTCAGGGATGTGTGTACAGAAGCAGGATAATAGGGATCCAGTTAAAGTCTGAGATGAGTCAACGGGATCTGATTTTAAATATAATGGAAGCCACTGGAGGCTTTTAGATAAGTGAGTGATGGTGTCTGACTTTCATTTAGGACCATTCCCCTTATGGTACAGACAGAGAAATGTGAACAAGAGCAGATGCAGCTTTCCTAAAATCCCACCTCCAGAACCCAGCCCCTTGTTCAAGTTATACTCCATACTGCTTCCTGCCACCTCTTGTAGTTCTTCTAAGTTGATGCATTGGCTGCACATGGTATCAGCCCATGACTTTCACAGATATTACTTGAGACACACATGATGATCTCCAAAGAATGTAGCTGCTAATAGCATAATCCCAATTGTATAGACTGAGGTGCTAGGGAGTCCTTAGAGGCAAGAGTTACATAATTGATAAGTGGGAGAAGCCCTGAAACCAGCTCCAATTAGTCAAAACTTGAGACTGAATGCATCTGAGTTTCCTGAAAGGCTATAAGAACCCTGGTGTTGACTTATTTGTCTACATGTATAGAGATGACATGGGAGAGGAGTATGGAAACCAAAGGTACTTTAAAGAGGTCTGATTGAAGGAGAAGACCTAAGTAAAGGACACAGAAAGTGACCACACTTCCTTGATGATAATCTCCAAAGAATTTTGAACTCTCATAACCATTTTCAAAAGAAAATGCCCCCTACCCAGTTCACTTGGGCAAAGAAGAACAAGGGAATAAAGATGTCTTCTTGCTGTTTACTGACGTCCAAAGGTGACAGACTAGGAAATTCACAGAGTGAGACCATATTTCCAAGATTTGGACATTGGATCCAACCTCATCACCAAACCTTCAGGCCTATTGCCAAGCAAAAGCCAAAGTTTACAGAGAGTGCAACAGTGAGATCAATCCATGTCTTGCCACCATTGTGATCCGAACCGGGTAGTATCACATCCTTCCCAACCAACCTAGGTGTCAATTATGTGGATAGGTAGGAAATCATGGCCTAACTACTAAGATAGGAAGTGGTCAAAATGAGGTAAGGCCAACTGGGGAAAGAGATGCATGTGGGACAGAGAGGAATTCCTGAAAGAGAGATCAAGAGATTTGAGATTTGTAATGATAGTTGTAATGATGATAATGGAGTATGGCTTAGGGATTCTCTGTGTGTGTATAAACCTCTGACCCTCCTAGTTGTTCATGGTGATACACAAGAATGTATGTGTCTCCTTTGTCTCACCTCCAGGGTAACCAGGTGCCAATGCTGAAGTGGTGTACAAAGACCTCTGTGCGAACATATAACCTATTTACAATAGAAACGTGACTGCCTGCCAGGAAAATGACATCTCCTATATCTCAACTTTCCTGAGTACATACCAGTCCTTTGGCTCCACCAAACAGGTGTTAGAAGTGCTTTTCAAAACATAAGTGACTGTCCATTCCACAGCACAGAGGAGATTCTGAGTTTTTGTTTGCTCCTTTAAAAGGATCTACATTGTAGGGTTATGTTAGGAGTAAATGGATGGGCCATGGGAAGTGTTTACTCAGTACCTGATTCTGTAGAAGTGATGACTGGAGGAATGGTTGTTATGAAGTGCTGTCAAGTCAATACTGACTCATAGAGACAGGGAATAAGCTATCCAAGGTTGTAAATATTTGGGGGAGCAGAAAGTCTCATCTTTCTTCTGAAGAGTGACTGGTGGGCTCAAACCACTTCCGACCTTGTGGTTCACAGTCCAGTGTTTATCCTACATACCCACTTTATCCTATAGAAACACTTTGATACACAAACTAGAGATGGAGCCACCATAAGTGCCCTCTGACTCTTATGCAGAGGGTCACTGCAGTTGTGTGGAGCTCTGGAGCTTGTTCTGGAGCTGGAAATAAGGAATGTGTCACAAACAGAAATGGTTTTCCATATGCTCTTCCAAACATGTAAATCACGCCACCACCTTGTGAGCAGCCCAGTTCAAAAACCTCTCTTCCAGGAAGTTTTCCTCCCTGCAGCCCCCAAAGTGAGTCATCAGAGGCTAGTCTTTGCTCCTATCCTAACCCCAAACGTGGGGTGCTATTTCCCTTTGTACCCAGCCAGCCCCCTCCCCACATGCTCTCATACACCCTTTTTCATTCTTCCTCACCATCTGGCTCTGACTCAGTTGGCTTTGAGTACTCCATATGTGCAAGAAGAAGCTGGAAACCTTGCTCTAGGACTGATTCAAACCTATTTATCCCTATGTATTCTACCCGCACATGGAGGCAGGGAAAATCCGGCAGCTGATGGAAATCCTCATGTGGTCTACCCACATGCCCCGGATACAGGAGATGGGGGTAGGGGGTGTGCAGAGAGGAGAGGCATACAGTCAGAGACTTGCTAGGCCCCACCTGTCCAGAGGCCAGCTCACTCCAATATCTACCCCTCATTGACTGTTCTGGCAGTGGTACCCTGGTCCCAAGGTTAAAACTAGCAAACATAGGGTGCTCTGGAGTGTGGTCTGACCAACACTCCCCTTCTATAGGAAGCATGCTGTGTTCTGTGTGTCTCCCTGGACCCTCTCCACTGGATGGTAAACTTCAGGAGCCAGGGAGATTGAGTGTTCTGCTCACTGCTCTATGCTGAATCACAGTAAGTGTTTCATAAATATTTGATGGAGGGAATGCTGAGGTCTGTCTTCCAGCCCACATCTTCTCTTGTATAGCAGCTTCAGAAGTTACAGCAAAGGTAGAGCCAGTGCCAGCGCTCACACCAGAGCCTTCCTGCTCCTCATTTGTAAGCACAACATGTGGACAGAGAGAGGAGAAACTGACCATCTTGACATTCCCTCCAAAGCTGGTGGTAGAGCAGTCAACAGTGACGGATGCGGTGAGCAGTTGGATGGGCTAACAGAATAAAATTCAATCTGCCATTTTATGCCCAATACTCAATTGAATCCCAATGACCTGCATGTAAATCACAGATCCACTGCTTACTACTCATGAGAAATGGACTTGTTTCTTAATCTCCTGGATTTCTGTCCACATATGGATAGCAGGCATTGAATACTGGACCAACTTGCTACTTTGAGGGACAGAGAATTACACATGTTGGCAGAGAACTTTAAAAGTTCTGCCCAGGGATCCTTCCCAACTTCAGTAGAAATGTGGCTATATGGCAAACTTACCAACAAAGCCTGTAGTTGTAGCACCAGGGCAAATGTGTATCTGAATGGGGTGGCAAACCATAAGGACTGATTGAGAGAAGTTGAAGCTATTACCTTGGTATATGAAAGCTGGAACCATCTTCTGATGCTAGTGAGGATAAGCAGGATGCCATCAATTAGCTCTGGGCAATTAATTTGATGGTTGTTCTCAGTGGGGAGATATCAAATCCAAGACACACCCATAATAGTTACTTTACATACTGTGATTTGACTGTTTGAATGATTGTATATTCCTGAGTGTTTTGGTACACATCAAAGAAAATTAAAAAATAAAACCCAGAAGGAATAGAAGCATACACTGTTGAATGATGAAGCATGTAGAGGGTTATAATCATTGCAATGAAATGAATATGATAGAATGATTGTAAAACTGCTGTTCCTCCATGTAAACTGTCACTCAATTTATAACAAAAACTTGAAAATAAACAAATAAAATAAAATTTATAAAAAGAGAGAGATTTGGGAGAAAGCACCAAGGTAGGAGTTCCAGGTTGGACTAGGGACTTCACACAGGGACAAGAATTGTCCCGTCAATGGGCCTGAGGCCTTCTGGGAGGAGTTTTGGGGGCAGGAACTAGGTTGCTGTATAGAGAGTCAGTGCCTCCATGTGTCCTCAGGTCAGCAGCCCAGTGTCAGGACTCCATTTCCTGATCTTTTAGGTGCAGGGTTGAGTCTGATTGTTGATTGTCAAGTGTTCACTTCAAAGGCCATAACTCTCTGTCACTAGAAATCGTAACTAGTAAAGACTAGCTGTTCAGTAGATATGGTATGCAAGATCAGGTTGGTACCTGAACCCTCACCACCCCTGCTCCTGAAAGCCCCTGAGGACATAGAGAACCCACTTTGAAAACCCTAATAGTAAAAAATCTGTTGGGACCTCAAATAAATAGGATTGTCACGCATACCCCTTTCTTTATCCCTAAATTTCTCCTTCCTTCTTTTCCCTCCCTTAAGCTGTAGCTTCCAAACATTTAAAAAGCTTTGTAAGAACAAGAACACACTGAACAAGGGACCTGCTCATTAAGATAAACTGATGGCAGGAAATTGGGAAGGACAGGGTGAGTGGAGTTCTTTTAGTGTCACCTGAACATTTGTATGAGTTACCAATCTTGTCTTGACTGCACTCAGAGAAAGAAGGACAGTTTGGTCAATGGGCAAATGGAAAGCAGTGTCAGGAGTTGGATGCCCTTAGTAAATGATTGTAGTGGCAGAAGCTGGGCCACTGTAGGAGGGACTGATGAACTGCAGAATGAGCAAGTATCTGGCTTCCAAGCAGACCCCACATGATTGGATTTGGCTCCTCTGGGCTGTTGATTAAGTGGAAGATGGGGGTCCTTCCTTCCATTGACCAGCACAGCCTGTCCTCAAGTATACAGCAGTGATATGCCTTCTGTCTGCACTGTACACCAAAGGAGGGGAGCATGCTCCCTGAACCAGGAATGAGGATTGCAGAGTAGTTCTCAGGGTCTCCTGGCCCAGTCTTAGATCCACATGGCTCAACCTGAGATAGAGATGTTCATAACACACAACTTACCACTGTTCCATATGATCGACACAGCTATAGATCACAGACTCAGGTTGCTAAACATGGGATGTCCTTAGAAACATAACTACATGGCTGAAGAGATGTGTCTGGAGACAACTGAATCCAGAAGCATCTATGAAAAAAGAAAGCAAATGTCACTGTTCTTTGCTCATTTCAGCTTTTACCTGGTTAATTAGAAATGGTCCTCAGTCAGAAATGGTCCCTTTGGGAAACCTATTCCATATTTGGTGGAGACAAAGGAAAATTTCCTGAGAGCCATATCAAGAACAGATTGGATGCATTAGAGACTAGTAACCGAAAACCAGAGAAGTTATTAGATGACTTTAAAAATATCATCCAAAAAATAATCAAAAAGACATAAAGAAAAGAAAGGACAAAATGGATGTTAAAATAGAATCTGAAACATGTTCTTGAGTGTAAAGAAGCTGTAAGTTCCCATAGTAAACCAACTGGAAGTAATGCTTTACTTCAGTAGTAAAACAAATGGAATAAATGAGGATATAAAAAAGCTGAACAGGGAGGCGGGGTTGGATGGCAGCTAGGGTGGAGGTGCAGTTAAGTTTGCCATCATCCATACCACAGAATACCAGGCAAAGCAGATCCAGGGCAGAGCTCCAAAATTTGGAACCACAGAACTAAGAATATTTTAACATTTTGAAGGCTTATAGCTACTGGAATTTGAAGCTGAAGTAAAAACACATATTTTTGAATCTGCTGGGCTTGGAGGCCTGGAGCTGACAAATTGGGCAAGACTAAATTGCAAGACCAAGTGGGGGAGCAGAAACACCATGGAAAAAAGCCACAGGAACCTTGAAGCAAAGGTGGACAATACAGTTTGTTGGTTTCACTTTGTTCAGATTTTTTTTTTTTTTTTTTTTGTTTTGTTTTTTGGTATGTAGTCATTGGCACCCCCACTGTTTGTGCACTGCCATTCTGGTAACTAGTGGGGGAGGCTGAGCGAGTGGAAACCCCCCACCCTGACCACTGGTGGGTTCTTCTGCCACTCATGCACACAGATACTCACCCAAAGAGCAGGCCCAAAATGTTTTTGTATTTTGTTTTTAATATGGGAAAAGGCAGCTCAGGGCTGTAGAGAGGGAAAGAGAGTTTAAAAACAAAACAAGCCTAAAATTAAATTAAAGCCTGAGGTATAGCATAACAACCAACACTGGCATCTTGAAATCTCTCAGGCAGCTTTGAAAGCAAGAAGCTGAAGAGAGGACATTAAAGTCATACTCATATTAGGCTACAGATTTTTTTTTTTTTTTTCTTCTCTCCCTCCTCTCCCTTTTCTGTGATTATAGACTGCAGTATTCAGTCTAGTTTTTGTTGTTGCTGTTTTTTGTTTGTTGTTGGTTTTTTTTCTCCCCCCACTGGTGCTGTTTTGCTGTTATATGCTACCCATTCTCCTTTGGAGGACTCTTTCTCTCCATATATTACACAACAAGAGTCAGCAACTGTTGCCATATAGCCAAGCTACAACCACACTCTATAAAACACCAAAACCCAGGCAAGAACCAATACCAACTGCCATATGCCAGGGAAACAGACAAAACCTGTGAAAGTTAGCCTGAGTTAAGCAATAAGACAAATGAAAAGGGAAGCCCACATCCTGATCACATCTTCCTGGAAGCAATCAGAAAACATAAAAAAGAACAAAACACATACTCAATTAAGTATTAAGGACACAGATAAATACTCAACATGTCCAAGAAGTAAAAGTAGATGACCATATCAGCACATATCCAGAAACAAAATAAAATGTCTAA
This sequence comes from Chrysochloris asiatica, assembly GCF_000296735.1. NCBI lineage: Eukaryota > Metazoa > Chordata > Mammalia > Afrosoricida > Chrysochloridae > Chrysochloris > Chrysochloris asiatica. The sequence goes on along the minus strand of NW_006409055.1, from coordinate 218,307 downwards.
GACAAATGACCTAGAGGTAGACCTGGACTACATTCTGGAAAGAGGGCAGGCTTTGGAAATGCCTGAGAAGGAATTCAGAAAAATGATTATAAAATGTTTCAAAACACTTTACAATGAAGTTGAGAAAAATAAGGAAGAAGTCAGGAAAGTGGTACAGGAACAATCTAATAAGATGTATACAGCATTGAAAACAACTCAAAACCTACAGAAAGAGTATCAGAAATAGAGGATATTATGAAAGGGCAAAGGAGTAGAATAGATGAGGTGGAAGGCAGAACCATTGAGCTTGAAGACAAATCTCACAATACCACTAAGATAGAATAGCAAACAGAAAAAAAAAATGATTTAAAAAATCTGAAGAAGGTCTAAGATTCATGTTGGACAACAGGAAGAGGAATAACTTAAGAATTATCAGCATTCCAGAACAAGAACAATCACAAAAGTCCACAGAGAAAATAGTTCAAGAACTGCTAGAAGAAAATTTCCCTAACATCCTGAAAAGTGAAACGATAAAGATTCAAGAAGCACAATGAGCCCCAGGAACGATGTACCTGAAAAGAAAGTCACCGAGACATATCATAATCAAGCTCTGGAAAATCAAAGCCAAGGAGACACTTCTGAAACCATTTAGGGAAAACTGAAGTGTCGCACACAAAGGCAAGCAAGTCAGATTAAGCTCAGATTTCTCAGCAGAAACCTGCAAGCAAGAAGGCAATGGGGCGACATATATAAAACCCTGAAAGAAAAACAATTGACAACCAATAATACTTTATCTAGCAAAGCAATCAATCACATATGATGGTGTAATCAAAACATTCCAGGGAAAACAGATACTAAGGGATTTTGACAAAACCAACCCTCTCTACAAAACATCCTAAAGGGAGTTCTGTGTACTGAGAACTAAAAAGAACAGACAACAACCAGAGATTGACATATATGGCAGCACTCCCAGAATTAAAATGACAGAAGGAAGAGTTGAGAACAGAACAAAACTATAAGAACAAATTCAAAGAATCTGGGAAGTCAGTCTATGATTAAAATAAGTACAATGTAAAAGATGGTAAACACGTAAGAACAGAGATCCAGATGGTGATAAAGTCAGGTAGATTGCAGGATAAAATAGACTGTACTAAATGGGAAGAAAGTTAATGAACTATATGGCACCCTCAAAGAAAATGAACACTTCACAAATACCAAGAGAACAGGGAAACATTAAAACTATGAGGAAACTCACAAGAAAGAACACAAAAAGCATGAACTCAACACAGAACAAAGAAAGCAGCAACACCACACACACACAAAACAAACAAAATGGCAGCAATGAAGCCATACCTATTGATAATTACACTGAATGTAAACAGATTAAATGCACCTGTAAAGAGATGGAGAGTGGCAGAATGGATAACAAAACAAGATCCTTCAATATGCTGTCTGCAAGAGACACATCTCACACACAGAGACAAAAACAGATTAACAGTCAAAGGATGGGGAAAACAATATACCAAACTAATTCCAATTAAAAACAGAGGAGTGGCAATACTAATCTCGGATAAAATAAACATTAAGGCAAAAAGCTGCATAATAGATAAAGATGGACATTATCTCATGATTAATGAGACAATTGAACAAGATGATATAACCATAATAAATATCTATGCTCCCAATAAAAGGCTCCAAAATATATAAAGCATACTGTAATAGATTTGAAAAAAAGAAATAGATGAATCTACAATAATAGTAAGTGATTTTAATACACCACTTTCAAAAATAGATAGAACAGCCAGAAAGAAACTTAAAAAAGACACAGAAGAACTGAACAACACAATCAGCCAACTGAACCTCATAGATGTGTACAGAGCATTCAACCCAACAACTGCACAATACACATTCTTTTCCAGTGCACATAAAACATTCTCCAGAATAGACCATCTCTTGGGCCACAAAACAAATCTCCATAAATTTACAAATAATAAAATAATAAAGAAGCATCTTCTCAGAACACAATGCTATCAAATAGAAATCAACAATAGGAAGACCAATGAATTCAAGTTAAATACATGGAAACAGAATAACACCCTGCTGAAAAGCGATGGGGTAGTACACGAAATTAAACGTAAATTCACAAATTCCTAGAAACAAATGAGAATGAAACACAACATAACAAAATCTTTTGGATATGATGAAAGCGGTGCTGAGAGAACAATTTATTGCAATAAATGCACACATCCAAAAAGAAGAAAGAACCAAAATTAAGTTATTAATACAGCATCTACAACACTTAGTAACAGACCAACACAGGGAACCTACAGCCAAGAAAAGAAAATAAATAATAAAGATTAGAGCAGAAATAAATGAGATAGAAAATAGAAAACAATTGAAAGAATCAACAGGACAAGAAGCTGTTCCTTTGAAAGGATTAACAAAATTGACATACCACTGACAAACCTAATAAAAGAAAAGAGGGAGAAGACACAAATAACACACATTAGAAAGCACATGAGCAATGTCACAACTGAACCGAAGGATATCAAATGGATAATAACTGAATACTATGAAGAGTTGTACTCCAACAAATTTGAAAACTTAGAATAGATGGATACATTTTTAGATAAATACAACCTACCTAAACTTACACACAATGAAGTAGAAAACC
>NW_006409055.1:186871-215165 GCF_000296735.1 Chrysochloris asiatica | reverse complement strand
TCCAACGAGATGGATCGGCCAGGTGGCATCATTGATGGACTCGGGGGTGGCAGCGGTGGTGAGGTTGGCCCAGGATCGAACATTGTTTCGTTATGCTGTGCATGGAGTCGCTATGAGTCGGTTCCGACTCGATGGCACCTGACAACAACAACAACAACAACCCCTCATGAACATAGATGGAAAATTTTTCAACAAAAGCCTAGCCAACAGACTCCAGCAACACATCAAAAAGTTAATACATCATGATCAAGTGGGATTCATATAAGGGATGCAAGGAAAATGATCAACGTTATCTACCATATAAATAAGAAAAAAAAACACATGATCATATCCATTGGTGCAGAAAAACTTTGGACTAAACCCAACATCCATTCCTGATAAAAACACAACAAAATAGAAATAGAAGGGAAATTCCTCAATATAATTAAGAGCATATATACAAAACCAACAGCCTACATTACTCTCAGTGGAGAGAAACTAAAAGCCTTCCCTCTGTAAATAGGAACCAGACAAGGATGCCCTTTGTCACCACTCCTATTCAATATTGTGCTGGACGATTAAGCAGGAGCTATATGGCAAGACAGGAAAATTAAAGACATCCAAATTGGCAAAGAGGGAGTAAAATTATATTGCAGATGATATGATCCTATACGTAGAACACCCCAAAGTGTCAGTGAAAAAGCTACTATACCTCATTGGAATGTTCAGCGAAGTGGCAGTTGAATTCCTCTATACCAAAAATGACAGGGTTCAAAAGGGCATTAGGAAAGCAATACCATTTACAATAGCCACCAAAAGAATGAAATATCTAGGAATAAATGTAACCAGAGGAACAAAGGACTTATATAAAGAAAACTACAAAATACTACTACAAGAAACCAAAACAGACTTAGAAAAATGGAAGACTGTACCATGCTCCTGGATAGAAAGGCATAATATTGTGAAAGTGTAAATACTGCGCAAAGCAATTTACACATATAATGCAATCCCAATCCAGATTCCAACAACATTCTTCAAAGAGATGGAAAACACAATTACAAATTTTATATGGAAAGGAAAGAGACCCAGGTTAAGTATAGCACTGCTTAAGAAGAAGAATATAAGGTTGGAGGATTCTCACTCCCCAGCTTCTAAATTTACTGCATGTTTACAGTGGCCAAAATAGCCTGGTACTGGTACAATGAAAGATGCATAGATCAATGGAATAGAATCGAGAATCCAGAAATTAACTCATCTGCCTACAGCCAACTCATTTAAAACAAAACAAAACAAAACAAAAAAAAAACACCTAAGTATATCACATGGGGGAGGAGATAGACTCTTCAACAGATGGTGCTGGCAGAACGGGAAAGCAATATTCATAAGATTCAGCCAAGACCTTCACCTCACACCTTATACAAAAAACAACTCAACATGTATTAAAAACCTAAATGTGAATCCCAGAATTATGAAGCCCATCAATGAAAAATAAGGACAAATTTGAGGGAACAAATTCAGGGAATTCACAAACTACCAAATATTTTGAAAACTACACAAACAAAAGTAGACAAAATAGATGAGTGGGACATACTAATAATTGAAAACTTATGTGTATCAAAAGACTTCACCAGGAGAGTAAAAAGGGCACCCACAGAATAGGAAAATATATTTTGCAATGTCACATCATACAAGGGAATTATGTCTAAAATATATAGGAAACTACAACACCTCTGCAAGAAAAAGACAAATAACCTAATTATGAAATGGACACATGACATTAACAGATATTTCACCACGGAGGAGATCCAGGCAGCCAACCAACATATAAAGAAATGTTCATGATCACTAGCCATTAGACAGATGCAAATCAAAACAACAATGTCATATCTCACACTAGCAATAACCGCAAAGATTTAAATAAAGTAGCTCACAATAAATGCTGGTGGGGATTTGGAGAGACTGGAACACTCCTGCATTGCTCGTGGGACTGCAAAGTGGTTCAACCAATCTGGAAAGAAACATGGTGCTTAATCAGAAGGTTGGAAATATAAATACGTTATGATCCAGCAATTCCTCTACTTGGTATTTACCCACAAGAAATATGAGCCATAACACGAGTAGATATATGCACACCAACGTTCATAGCAGCACTATTTACAATAGCAAAAAGATGGATACAGAAAAAGTGCCCGTCAACTGAAGAATAGATAAACAAACTGTGGTATATACACACAATGGAATATTATGCTACCTTGAAGAATAACATGGAAGCTGCAAGCCACCACATAACATGGATGAACCTTGAGGACAATAGGTTGAGTGAAATTAGTCAGTTACAAATAGAGAAATACTGCATAGGACCACTACTGTAAAAGACTAAGTAAAAGAAACCATAGTAATGGGGGGAGGTATTCTTTGCTGATTGCTGAGTTGTGGGGTGTGGAGTGAGGGGAGGGAAGGAAAAGCGGAGCACAGGGCAGGGAATAGACACACGATAGTTTGGGTGCTGGGGCGGGGGGTAATATACAAGAAGGGAGAGGAGAATGGAAGAACAAATCAGATGGGAAAACAATTAGGCAGGTTTGCATTTGCTAAGTGGGACAGAGATAAATAATGATGTATGTACAACCTTGGCACAACAGGGCTTTGGGATACAGGGATTGAGACTTGTTTAGCATGGGGAAAGGGGGAGGGGGATAATTTTAAGATACTTGGCTGTCTTTTGAAATTTCGTTTTCCTTGCATTACATTATAAAATACAAACTGGAAGTGGAGAGAATGGAATAGCCAGAAACATCACCATAGAAAACTTGTAAGTCTGTCTTCTGCCTATTACTGATTGGAATACCTAAAATGGGACTACAACATGCCCAGTGAACAGGCTTCCTGAGGAGCCTGTGCATTACTAAAGACTGCAGGTGGAATCCAGAACAGCATCTAGTATCTTCTGAGGTGGGAAATTCCCTCTTGAAAGGATGGGCAGACCAGCCTGGAACAGCTAGAAGTACAGAAGATACTTCTTGAAAGAAAGACAGACAGGAAAAATACACAACAATATAGGCAGACTAACTGATTACTACAAGAACAAGCAAGTTGCTCACCCAGGAGATATCAAGGCAAGTGCTCGTGTCCCCTCAGAACAAACCCCCTTCCAAGACTAAGACTCAATTTCAATACACACTCTGATTGGTGACTACACTCATTACCTATAAGGGGAAGTGAGAGAAAAACTGCAATGAAGTTGCAAGCTAAGCCCTAAAATGTTCAATAGACTTCTGTGAACTCAGGTGGAGACGTGGTTGGCCAGCACTGTGGCAAGACCTTGGACTCTTGGGCCCAGAGTCAGTGACATAGCCATAGAGGACTAGAGTGGAGAGTGAAGTGTCCAACTGGTAAGAAGTGAGGGCATATGCACAAGAACACCCACTCTTGCAGATAATAACCACTTGACCTGGCTTCAATGACTGGATGATCAGAGCTCTACTGGAAGAAAAAAGAGGAAAAAAAAGAAGAGTAATCTGATACAATTTGATGAACTTATGGATGCAGTAGCTCAAAAGAGGGAACAAATCCTTACAGCAAGGATCATTCTCTACCCCTCCATACACAGAGTAGACAGGGATGGGCAAAAGACATTGGCTACCCAAAATGGGGGAACTATAAAGGCAAGAAGTGACTGGCTTACAAGCTTTCAAGAGGGAACCTAGATCCAGAGGGTGTGGAGGAAGGTAGAATCTCCACTGAGTAGTATCCAATGTGCCTAGGTGGGCCTGATGAAAGGAAATGTAGATAGGTCTCTTGAGATTCAATAATGAATAATTGTTATCAAGACTGATTGTGAGGGTTGGAAATGTAGAGGTAGACATTTTGTAGTATGAGGGCAGTGATTAACTCTGCAGTCTAGGGGAAGAGGTACCTAGGACCATGAAGGGAGAAGAGCTGAGAGCAGGACCCTACCCAGAGAAGCAGTGACCCCTGAGATGGAGGCAGAGATGATGACATGAAGAGATGGAGCAGCTGGGGACTTTAGACACAGAGAGTGAGATGGGTTGTGCGCTGACAACCTGGGGGTTGGGCAGGGCAGGAGGGCGGGTGGGGGCAGGCTCATAGGATATTCCCTTTGGTTGGTTGATGATGCATGGAGGGGATTGTACCATGGAAATGAAATGATATACGATTGGATGAATGTAAAACTAATATTCTCTCATGTAAACTATCGCATAATTCACAATAAAACATTAAAAAAAAAAAAAGAGCTGAACAGAAATTTCACAGGGCAGTATGAGGAGACAGAGTCAAGTATTATAATGAAATATGCAAAGACCTGGAGTTAGAAAACGAAAAGGGAAGAACTCACTCAGTGTTTCTCAAGCTGAAAAAATTCAGGCCTTGTCTTGAAATACACAAAGATTCTATGGGCTAAATACTGAACAATACATGATGCTTCAAGAGAAGATAGAGGAAATACACATGATTACTATACCAAAAAGAATTGGTTGATGCTCATCCATTTCAAGAGACAATATATGATTAAGTGCTGATGGTACTGAAAGGAGTTAAAGCTTCACTGAAGGCCTTAGGGAAAAACAAGACTCCAGGAATTGACAGAACACCAATTGAAATGTTTCAACAAACTGATGCAGTGCTGGAGGCACTCACTTATATATGCCAGCAAATTTGGAAGACAGCTACCTGGCCAAATAATTGGAGGAGATACATATTTGTCCCCATTCCAAAGATAGGTGACTCAATGGAATGCAAAAGTCATTGAACCATATCATTAATACCACATGCAAGTAAAATTTTGCTGGAGATCATTTGAAAACAGATGCACGAGTTCATTGACAGTAAACTGTCAGATATCCAAGCCAGATTTAGATGAGGGGATGGAACTAGGAATAATGATTGCTGATTTCAGATGTTCTTGACTGAAAGCAGAGAATGCCAGAAAGATGTTTTCTTATCCTTTATTGACTATGAAAAAGGTATTTGACTGTGTGGATCATAACAAACTATGGATAACATTGTAATGAACTAGTATTTCAAAACACATCATTGTAAGAAGATAAACACAGAGGAACAGTAATCCATGTGGTGGGAAGGGAAGGTAGATTATTGGATAAAATAGACTGTCTTAAGTGAAGGTAATAACTAATGGAATATAAGGTAACCACAATGGGGTTGAGGTAGGGGTTTACTTTGGGTATTGGGGAGGGCAATACAACAAGGGGGGAGGAGGTACAAGAACAAGATAGATAGGGGAGTACTGAAACAGGCCTGCATGGCCTAGTGGGACAGAGGTAAATAATGATGCATACTCAATCTTGGAGCAACAGGGCTCTGGGATACAGTGATCTATCTAGGTATAGCTTGAAGAGGGGAAACAATACTAAAATCCTTGACTGCCTTATGACTGTTAGTTTCCCTTGCTCACTATTGTAAAATAGACCCTTGAGTGGGATAGCAAGGAATGTTGGGAAACATGATTATAGAAAATTTGTAAGCCTGCCTTTAACCTATAACTGATTGGAATACCTAAAAGGGGTTCCACAACTTGCCCAGTGAAATAGGCCTCGTGCAAAGCCTTTACAGAGTATAGGCCCTTAGATGGAATTCTGAGTCCCATCCAGAACCTTTTGAGGTGAGAAATCCCCAATAGAAAGGGCACGCAGACTGGAAAAGATATAGTTACAGAAGATACATCTTCATGATGAAAATGACCTATATTCAGAGTGGTAGTTACTCTAAATACCAACAAATCAAGTATCAGTGCTATCCACTCTGGACACAGGGTAGACAGGGATGGGCAACTTAGACATTGGCTATCTAAAATGAGGGGGCAATAAACGCACAAAGTGACTGGCTTACAAGGTTTCAAGAGGGAGTTTAGTTTACGAGTATGGGGGAAGGAAAGAGTCCCCAAAGAATAGCTGTCATCTTGTCTAGATGGGTCTGGTGAAAAGAGATGGGGATAAGATTTGTAAGATTCAGTAGTGAATAATTGTTATCATGACTAATTGCAACTGTCATAATTGTAAATGTAGAAGTTTTGTAACAAAAAAAGGGTAGTAGTTAATCTTACAGTCCAGAAACAGAGGACTCTAGGACCATCAAGAGAGGAACACAAAAGCAGAATGTGGACCTTATCCAGAGAAGCAGCAGCACCAGACGTGGAGGCAGAGAGAGAGCATGGAGAGGGTAAGTGGTGAGGACTCTAGATTCATAGAATAAGAAGAGAAGGACTAAGAGCTGGTGGCCAGGAGCAGACTTGCAGAATGTGCCGTTTGGAGATGTAAATCATTATATATGCCTGAGTGGTTTGTTTTGTTTTTTAAAAAGCTAAAGTGGATAGAGAGAAATACTGATAACTAATGGTACATGGAGGGTATTATAATCATTGTAATGAAACAAGGTATATGATTTGTTGAATGTAAAACCGATGATATGGCCTGTAAACTTTCACTCAATCCACAATAAAAACCTTAAATTAAAAAAAAAAAAGAGAGAGAGAGAGAGAGTTAATCAGAGAAAGAAGTGAACAGTGAGCAGAGGGAGTTATGCCACCAAGAAAGAAAAGCCACCAATAGAACACATCCTTTGGAGCTGAGGTCCCTGAAGTGGGAAGCTCCTAGATCCAAGGGAAGATGGACTCCAAGACATATGGACATCTCCAAAGAACTGCAGAGATGCTGAAAGGAGATAAGGACTTTCCTCAGAAATTGTGAGCCGACAGAGAGAGAAAATCTTCCCCTAGTACTGGCACCTGGAATTTGAACTTCCAGCCATCTAAACTGTGAGAAAATAAATTTGTTTGTTAAATTAAACAAAAAAAAAAAAAAAAGAAACACACACACACACAAAACACATCATTGTACTCATGAGAAAACTATGCATACACCAATCAGTTGTTAGAATAGAACAAGGGGATAGTGAACAGTTGAAAGTCATGAAAGGTGTGCTCCAAGATTGTATCTTCTCACAATACTTCTTTAATCTGTATACTGAGCAAATAACATGAGAAGCTGGATTATGTGAAAAAGACCATGACATCAGGATTGGAGGAAAACTCATTAACAACCTGTGATATTCAGATGGCACACTTTGCTTGCTGGTAGTGAAGAGGACCTAGAGTACTTACTGATAAAGATAAAAAACTACAACCATCAGTATGCATTGCACCTCAGTGGCAAGAAAACCAAAATCTTCACCATGGCATCAATAAATAATATCATGATAAATGGAGACTAGACTGAAGCTGTCAAAGACTTCATTTTGCTTAGATCCACAATCAACACTCAAGGAAATAGCAGTCAAGAAATCAAAGGACATATTGTATTAGGCAAATTTGCTGTACAAGACCTCTTTCAAGTGTTGAAGAGCAACAATAGCACTTTGAGGATTAAGGTACACCTGACCTACATCAGGGTATTTTAAATAATCTCATATGCATGTGAGATTGGACAGAAGAATCAATGTACTTGACTTATGGTGTTGAAACTATTATGAACTCCTAGAACAATCAAATCTGTCTTGGTAAAAGTACAATCACAATGTTCCTTAGAAGTGAGGATGGTGCAATATCATTTAGTATCTTTGGGCATATTCTCAGGAAGGATCAGTCCCTGGAGAAGAACATCATGTTTGGAAAAGTGGGGTGGGGGGTGAAAAACGAAGACAACCCCCTCTGAAATGGATTGATTAAGTGGCAGGAGCAATGGTTTCAAACATATCTGTGAGGATAGAGCAGGACTAGGCAATGTTTTATTCCGTTGTGTATGGTGTCGGAATAAACTAAATTTCACTCATCAACAACAAGCTTGTGGAGGTGAAGCCTTTAAAAATACCTTGGGGATAAATACTCCAGTAGGTCTGGAGCAGGCAGGAACTTCTGCACCATGCCTTTTGGGATACCCTGTCCCTTTCCTTCACAGTTCAATCCACCTGAGACCCACCCTCACAACAAGAAGCCAGGACAATATTGTTGGGGGGTTGGGTGAAGGCAGCTGATCCAGGGCCTACTACTTGGAAAAAGGAACCCACCTCTCCTCTGATCTTCTGTGATACCATGGACACATCAATGTCCATGTTTGAGAACCTGTTTTCTCAAATGGAAAACAGATAGATGAAGAATGTTAAGGTGCCCACCTCTTTAGGTAGTAAGGTGGATTAGAAAGAAGAGATGCATATATATGAGCTTTGTGCAGGGCTCCACCACAGAAAGAATGATGGCAAGAACAACAGAGATAATAATACATGTAGCATTGAGTCTTTCAAAGACCCTCAGGGTGGGTGTAATTACCACCACCCTTTCCAAGTCAGGAAACAAGCTCAGGGAGGCCAGGCTGCTTGTCCAAGACCACATTCCAGTGAGAGTTGAGTTGGGGGTTTGAATCTAGAGGTGGCAATAGTGGTTGTACCAACTGACTTGGGCCAGGTGTCCAAACCCCGAATCATGGTGTACAAGTGGTAAATCAGTGACAGGAGGCTGGCCTCATTGACCTATTCTTCAACTCTGGCAGAAGAAGATGTCCAAAAGTTTCCACCCTGAAGATGAACCTCAAGAAAGCCCATAAGAGGCAGCAGCAGAAGAGGATGGTGAGTGAGCGAAGGCAAGGCAAGGGTCCTGGAGGGGTTGGCTCAGAGTCAGGAGAGGGTATGCCCTTACTTCAGCCCTACTTTCCTAGGGGCTCAGTGCCTAAAATGTCCCCATTGGACATCAACCCCTATGGGTACTAGAAGGGCCATGACAGGACCTACTAGAATCTTGGGGAGCAAGACACAATTACCAGAGCAAGAGCCTGCAAGAACCATGGTTAGGACTGATTTGAGAGTGTAGAGTGGGACCACATAGTCTGTGTGAGTTGCTAAAAGATGAACTCTCAAGATGAATACAGGGAGTTCAGGGTCCATGAGTCTGGAAAGGGAGAGTCAAGTGGGGGCAGCTGAGGGTCCCCAGGATGCTCTAAATGAGAGCCTCTGGGTGGGAATGAAAGTGTGAGGGGAGGGGTTTCATAGAAGGTGTCTTGTGTGGGCACATGAGAGTATGTTCTCACCCCAACTCCACCTCAGTGTTACAAGGTATCTTCCAGGGCACTATCCCCTACCTGGGAAAGTTCCTCATGGACCTAGTGATGCTGGACATAGCTCTGCAGGATTTTTTAGATGTGAGTGAGCCTGGGGCCATGGTGAAGCAAGAACTGGGACCTGGAGCTCAAGAGGAAAATGCATCCCTTACTATACCCTGAGTTCTCAGCACATTACTCACCTCATCGCATGGGAGTCTCCAGGGAGTGAGGGTGTTGCTGTATCTTAACCTACAAATGAATGGAGGCTGAACCTAAACCACCTGTCCCAGTGCCCCAGGCTGATGAGGCAGATGGGTTAACTGACTAAAAACTGCATAGGGTTTTGGCTGAATTGGATGCAGCATCTCCTTAAGAGGATGACCTTAATGAGGTGTGGGGAAGAGCGAAAGTGCCCCTCCAAGGTCAGGCAGCCCCTGAGTGCCTGAACAGTGCCTTCCAACTTCAGTCCATTCATCTGTCATCAGGTAATGTTGGGCTTCATGATCCTTCATCCTCTGTCCTTGTCCCACTTCCTCTGGTGCTCCAGACCTGGACCAGAGCCAAGTGCAGGTATGCATGTTGCCTGTCTTCTACTGGGATGTAGTGGGTAATCCAACACGACAGAGGCTGAGGTCTATCTTATGCTGTCCTCTATTGGTAGTGCAGCATGAGGGGGCAGTTGTTTCTTGCCATCAAGTTGGTTCTGACTCATAGAAACTCCGTATAGGGTTTCTGAGGCGTGTCTGGTGGGGTAGAACTGCTGAGTTTGTGGTTCAAAGTCCAGTGCTTATCCTACAATGCTGCTAATGGATCCTAGGGGATCCATTCTGTGTTCCTTCTGGGGAGGTTTGATCAACTTCCAGAAAAGGAGAAAGTTGAGCAAATTTGGCACTCAGTGTGGTGGTGGGCTAGAAACCGAAGCCCCTCCTGGACATGACACTACCTAACTTAATCCCAGATCCTCTTAGATTTATGGGGAGAATTGAATGCACAGAAAGGGATAACATGTCCCACACGGAGAAAATGAACTCAGGTTGAATGAAGGGAATGAATTCAGGTTGACCTCCTGGTGGAGTTTTGAGTCAGTTCTGGGAACAGGAAAGTCACTGGAGGGAAAGAGACACAATGGGAGAAAAGGAGTCCTGGTGTGGTGCTGTGCGCTAATGCGCTGGACTGAAAAGTAGGTTTGAACCACAAGATCAGTGTTTCAAGCTCACCAGCTTCTCCTTGGCAACTTTATACAAGGCTGCTATGACTTGCAACCAACTCTATGGCACTTAATAACAATGGGAGGAAAAGCCCAAAGACTGGAGCCCTGACCCTCCCAGCACTCCCACACAGACCCAATCAGCATCCTGTCCTAGTGTGTTGCAGGAGACAAAAGTCCATCATGATGCCTTCCAACACTTACACCATCATGACCCAGGAACAATTTGTGGCCTGGTTCCAGGGCACTGGCCATCTCATATGGAGACATAGATGTGAGGCCTGGTCAATGTATGGGCCACAACAAGGGTGGGCTCTCACTGGTAGTAGCCCCACAGAGCCTGTGGACTCAGTTTTTGCTTAGCAAAATACCTTGTTCCTTGATGATAGCTGAGTCATCTGGATACCAGCTTCTAGGCAGAATCAAGGTGTGGTTCCTGATAGCCTCACAGCTGCTGCTCTGTCCTCTATCTACAACCTGTTCTGTGAGCTGGAGGCTTGGGCACAGGTCTACAGCAATACCCACCTGTCCTTCCAGAAGACCAAGAGGACTTGGCTATCTTTAAGATCTATGTGATGCAAGTGAGTGCTCAGATATGGGTGGAGAGGGATGGGCTACTTTGGGGCTTGGTTGGATAATCAGCCACATTGGTGCTAGCATCCCACCTCCAGTCCTTATAACTGGGACACATCTTCTTACTATTCTTGTGCTTGGTTTTCTCCTCTGTGAAACTGACTGACATGAAATGGTCTCTCACATGACTGGAGTGAAAGGGGTACAGTTGATTGACCAAGAACTTAGTACCGTGCCTGACATAGCACACTGCTAACTGGGGATGGCTGGACTGTGTCCCTGGAAAGGACCTCAAGGTACGCTGACCACTCCATCCAGCTACTAGGACCCCAAAGCAGATCCCGTCCCAGTGTCCCTTTTCTCAGAAGTGATGAAAGAGCCAAGAAGCAAGGAAGGCATCAGATATAACAAGTGTAGTTCTAAACATAACAGTTACCTGAGCCTTAAGAATATGTTTAAATGCCACTGAGTTAGTTCTGACTCATGGTGACGCTATATAGAGTTTCTGAGGACTACCTGGTGGGTTGAACCACTGAACTTGTAGTTAGCAGTCCAGTGTTGGGGAATGATAAAATTAAATATATACATATGTACATATAAGCATTTTTAAGATTCTACTTTATGAATTGTTAAGTGTTATCTAGTCAATTACGACAGATGTTGACCCTGTATAGGGTTTCTGAGGATCAGCTGGTGAGCTTGAACTACCAACCTTGCAGCTCAAAGTGACTTTGCAGTCCTGTGCATTAACCCACAACAGCACACCATGACTTCACTTTATGAATAAAGAAACTGTATGTATTTTTCTTATTCTCACATTGTATTGGAAACTTCTCAGGCCTAGTAACATAAATTGTGCTTAGAAATCATATGAAATTGCTTTTTGTTTGTTTACTTTTCTTTTTTCATGTACTTAAAGGTAAATAAAGTATGTCTGTATTCTCATTCACACAGTGCCTTTGGACTTTCCTGCCACGGGAAACATCCAAATACTTTCTATTTGGATTCAAATTTATATAATGTTTTCATTCTCACATGTAATAGTAATTTCCCCATATTTGTAAAAATAGGGGAATTGTTTATAATTACAATTTATTAATAGAAGAAATGGTATATACCTTTTCTCAGTCACACAATGTCTGTAAAATTGTAAATGTAGAATCCTGTTCACTAGTAGAAACTATAAATATGTATTTTTTTTCCATCAAAACACTGCCGTAGAAATATTTTCAACTTGGCAAAACAAAGAATATTTTGAAAATATTTAATATCTCAACAATTCCAGCTAATGACAGCTCTGGAAGGTCCACCTCTCAGGGCCCCAGGTGGAAGCAGCCTCAAGCCAGTCCACCTCTTTGGGCACTTGTTTTGGGCACCCAGTGAGGACAGCCCAGACCTGTTCCACCTTTCAGGACATTTGCCCTGGGCACCAGCTGGGAACAGTCAAGGACAGCTCACCTTTCTGATTCCATACTTGGGAACCAGCTAAGTCAAGCTCCAACCCTGAGCACCTGGACTGAGGTTGTGTGCATGAGGACTGTATTTTGGGGACTCCTGCCACAAGTACAGCTTGAACTGGAGCGAGGTAGGTAGTGGAAGGGAAGTGAGGAGAGGGAGGGGAAAGACCAGAGAGGGAGGATAGAGATAGAGCAGAGGAGGGGAGAAGGGGGCACCAAAGAGCTGAGGGCCTACACTACAGGGAGCCTGCTCAGCATGAGGCTTCTGGTTCCACTGGAACTGGTCATCCCAGTCCCTCCAGATCTGCCTCCAGGAGCTATTTATTACAAGTCAGGCCCATTCATTGCCAGTCAGCCTGTTGCTGTTGATGCAAATGGGGATGCGGGGGTCAGGGATGGGGGGGCCCAGCCGGTGAGCCCCTGAGACCCACAGAGAAGCAGAAGCCCTTCACCACTGCTGCTGTTGATCCAAAAAAACACTCCCGTTAGTATTGTTTATAAGATTAGTCTGGTGTTTTTTTTTTTTGTTTGTTTGTTTGTTTGTTTGTTTGTTTTTTACAAATTATCTTAATTTCTATTTGTTTGAAAATTACCAAATTTTGCCATCATAGCTGATGAACAGTTTTGCTGGATGTATGATTGCTTATTGGTTGGCAATTTCTTTTCTTTCAAAATTTATAAGTCATTCTGTTATTTTCTTGCCTGATAGTTTCTAGTGAGATATAAGCACTTAGTCTTATTATTTCTCCTTTTGTAGGCAACTTTTTGTTTCTCCTGAGCTATTCTCAGTAGTCTTTCCTCATCTTTGGTTTTGAAAAGTTTGATTATAATATGTATTGGTGATTTTCTTTTGGGTTCTGTCCTATGAGAAGTTTGTTCATTTCTTGAATGACTATCTTCTTATATTTTATGATGTTAGGGAAAGTTTCTTTCAAAAACTCTTGGACAAAGATTAAAAAAAATATATGTTTCTTCCTGTTCTGGAATTCCTATCACAAAGAAGTTTGTTTCTTTTGATATTGTCTTGTATAAATGTTAGGCTTTGTTTGGATTACTCTTGTTTGTTTTTTTTTCCTGATTTGTTCCTCTAGCAAATGAATATTAAGAGATTTTTCTTCAAGTTCAGTAATTTGACTTTCTATTGATTCTTTGCCCTTTCAGTATATTATATATTTCTGAATTCTTAATGTTAACCTTCTGGCTTTCTAATTGCTGTTTTTGTATTGTTCCCATATTTTCATATATTTTGTTAGTTTGGTTTCTGTATTTTCTATAGTTTTGCCTAAATTTTCCTAGATTTCATCAGTATTTTCCTCAATCTTTCTCTCAATCTGTTGAATTTGCATTATTAGCATTATTTTAAATTCCTTATGTGGTAATTCCGATACCATTTATGGTTGTATATTTTCTGACTGTATTTTGGTTACATGTTTGAAACACTCTTATCTTGTTTCTTTGTGTAAACTGAAATTGTTTGTTTTCTCTGAAATGTTATAGTGTTAAATTTTTATTTAGTTGATGATTTTATATTGGTGTATTCTCAGACACACATCTGTCTCCTAGCAGATGTGCCAGAGACTGAAAGTGTGAATGTAGTTAGTTCTCTGCTCACTGTATAGCATAGTTTATTCAAACCATTCAAACCATGCCTCAATCCCTGTATTCCAGAGCCCTGTTGTTCCAAGGTTTTGCACACATCATTATTCACCTCTGTCCCACTTAGTCCATGCAAACCTGCCTAACTGTTCTCCCATCCACCTTGTTCTTTCATTCCCCTACCCATTCTTAAGCATTGCCCCCTCCCAAGAACCCAAACTATCCTGTGTCTTATCCTTACTCTGTGCTCTCCCATCTCCCCTCCCCTTACTCCCTCCTCGACATCCTGATAATCAGCAAATAATTTCCCCCCCATTTTACTATGGGGTCTTTTTCTTACTCTTATACAATTGTGACCCTATGCAGTATTTCTCCTTTTGTGACTTTCTAATTTCACTCAACATAATGTCCTCCAAGTTCATCCATGTTATGTGATGGCTTGCAGCTTCCTTGTTGTTCTATAAGGTACCATAATATGCTATTGTGTGTTTGTACCACAGTTTGTTAATCCATCTTCAACTGATGGACACTTATGCTGTCTCCATCTTTTTGGTATTGTAAATAGTGCTGTTATGAACAGTGGAGGAGATCTTCCCTACTCGTGTTATGGCTCGTATTTCTTGTGGGTAAATACCAAGTAGAGGAATTGCTGGATCAGAAGGTAATTCTATTTTCAACCTTATGAGGAAGTGCCACATTGCTTTCCAAAGGGGTTGAACCATTGTGAAATCCCACCAGCAATGCAGAAGCGTCCCACTCTCTCCACATACTTGCCAGCATTTATTGTCCTCTACTTTTTGGATCTTTGCTGTTATTGCTAGTGTGGGAAGATATTTCATTGTTGTTTTGATTTGCATCACTCTAATACAGAGTTGCTATGGGTCAGATCCGACTCGATGGCACTTAACAACAACAACAACAACAACAATGGTTAGTGATCCTGAACTTTTCTTCATATGTTTGTTGCCTGCCGGGATCTCCTCCTTGGTGAAGTGTCTGTTCTTGTCCTGTGCCCATTTCATACTTGGGCTATTTGTCTTTTTCTTGCAGAGGTGTTGTAGTTTCCCACATATTTTAGAAATAAGTGCCTTGTCTGATATGTCATTGCAAAAGATTTTTTTCCCTTTTTGTGGGTTCCCTTTTTACTCTTCTGGTGAAGTCTTGATGCACATATGTTTTTAATTTTTCATATGTCCCAATCATCTATTTTGTCTACTTTTGCTTGTGCAGTTTTCAAAATGTTTGGTATTCTGTGTATGTCCTGAATTACATCCCTCACATTTGTCCCTATTTTTTAATTGATGCACTTGGTAATTGTGGGTCCTTAAGGAGTTCTGGTAGCGTAGTGGTTACGAATTGGGCTGCTAACCTTAAGGTCAGCGGTTCGAAACTACCAGCCACTTCACGGGAGAAAGATGAGGCTTTCTACTCCCGTAAAGATTTACACCCTCGGAAACCCTGTACAGGGTCGCTATGGGTTGGAACCGACTCGATGGCACTTAACAACAACAACAACAATCCATGTTGAGTGGGTTTTGCATAAGGTGTGAGGTGAAGGTCTTGTTTCAATATTTTGCATATCACTTTCCAGTTCTGCCAACACCATCTGTTGAAGAAACTGTCACCTCCCCATGTGATATATTTAGGCACTTTGTTGAAAATCAGTTGGCTGGATGTGGATGGGTTAATTTCTGGATTCTCAATTCTGTTCCTTTGATCAATGTATCTTTCATTGTACCAGTACCAAGCTGTTTGACCACTGTAGCCATGTAATACATTTTGAAATCAGGGAATAAGAGGTTTCCAACCTTATTCTTCTCCTTAAGCAGTGCTTTCCTTATACTGGGTCTCTTTCCTTTCCATATAAAGTTTGTAATCATTTTATCCATCTGTTTGAAGAATGTCGCTGGAATCTGGATTGGACTAGCATTATATGTGTAGATTGATTTGGGTGCAGTATTGACGTTTTCAGAATGTTAAATCTTCCTATCCAGGATCATGGTATGGTACCTTCTTCCATTTTTGTACTCACTTTTGGTTTCTTGTAGTAATGTTTTGTAGTTTTCTTTGTATAGGTACTTTGTTTCTCTGGTTAAATTTATTCCTAGAGAGTTCATCCTTTGGGCAGCTATTGTAAATGGTATTGCTTTCCTAAAGTCTTTTTTCAGTTCTGTCGTTATTAGTATACAGGAATCCAACTGATTTTTGTATGTTGATCTTATATCTGCCACTTTGTTGAATCTTCAAATGAGGTCAAATAGCTTTTTTATTGAGTCTTTGGGGTTTTCTATGTAAAGGATCATATTATCTGCAAATAGAGAGAGTTTTAATTCCTTTTTGCCTATTTGGAAGCCTTTAATTTCCTTTCTTACCGTACAGCTCTTGCTAAGACTTCCTGCACAATATTGAATAGGAGTGATGACAATGGGCATCTTTGTCTGGCTCCTGTTTGCAGAGAGAAGGCTTTCATTTTCTCTCCATTGAGAGTAATGTAGACTGTTGGTTTTGTATATATGCTCTTAATTATGTTGAGGAATTTTCCTTCAATTCCTATTATGTTGAGGGTTTTTTTTGTTTTTTGATTTTTAATCAGGAATGGATGTTGGATTTTGTGAATGCCTTTTCTGTATCAATCAATAAGGTCATGTAGTTCTTTTCTTTTTTCTTATTTATATGGTGGATTACATTGATCATTTTTCTAATGTTGAACCATCCTTGCAATCCTGATCTGAATCCCACTTGATCATGATATACTATCTTTTAAATGTTCTTCTGGATTCTGTTGGCTAGATTTTGTTGAGAATTTTTGCATCTATGTTTATGAGGCATATTGGTCTATAATTTTCTTTCTTAGTGGTGTCTTTCCCTGGTTTTGATATGAGGGTTATGTATTTATGTATTCATAAAATATATTAGGAATTTTTTCCATTCTTCTCTATATTCTGTAATGATTACAGTTTAATTGGTGACAGATCTTCCCTGAATATTTGCTAGAATTCTCCCAATGAAGCCATCTGGGCCTGTACTTCTTTTGGTTGGCAGTGTTTTGATGACTGGATCATTTTCTTCTTTTGTTATGGGTCTGTGCAGGCTTTCTACTTCACTCTGTGTATTTTTGGTAGGCCTTGTTTTTCTAAAAATGTATCCATCTCTTCAAAGTTTTAAAATTTGTTGAATTACAACTTTTCATAGTATTCTTTTATTATCCTTTTGATTTCCTGTGGTTCCATTTTGATGTCACCCATGGGTTTCTATTGTGTGTTATTTGTGTCTTTTTGTTCTTTTCTTTTTTAGGTTTGCCAACGATCTGTCAATTTAGTTAATCCTTTCAAAAAGGCTGCTTCTTGTCCTGTTGATTCTTTCTATAGTTTTTCTGTTTTCTGTCTCTTTTTTTTTTTTTTTTTTTTCTGCTCTAATATTTATTTATTTTATTTTTTTCTTTTGGTGATCGTAGGTTCCCTCTGTTGGTCTATTTCTAATTGTTGTAGATGCTGTGTTAATATGTAAATTTTAGTTCTTTCTTCTTTTTGGATGTGCACATTTATTGCAATAAATTGTCATTTCAGCACCACTTTTGCTGAGTTCTATAGATTTTGGTATCTTGTGTTTTCATTCTCATTTGTTTGTAGGAACTTTGTGAGTTCACGTTTTATTTCTTCTGCCCAGTTGCTTTTCAGCAGGATGTTATTCAGTTTCCATGTATTTGATTTTGTTTCCTTGGTCTTCCTACTGT
Organism: Chrysochloris asiatica; assembly: GCF_000296735.1. NCBI lineage: Eukaryota > Metazoa > Chordata > Mammalia > Afrosoricida > Chrysochloridae > Chrysochloris > Chrysochloris asiatica. The sequence goes on along the minus strand of NW_006409055.1, from coordinate 197,555 downwards.
TGATTTCTAAATTGATAGCATTGTGGTCTGAGAAGATGCTTTGTAGTATTTTGATATTTGTAAATTTATGGAGATTTGTTTTGTGGCCTAACACATGATCTATTCTGGAAAATGTTCAATGTGTACTGGAAAATAATTTGTATTGTGTTGTTGTTGGGTTGGATGCTCGGTACACATCTTTGAGGTATAGTTGGCTGATTATGTTGTTCAGTTCCTCTGTGTTTTTGTAAAATTTCTTTCTGGTTGTTTTATCCATTTTTCAAAGTGATGTATTAAAATCACCCACTATTATTGTAGAATTGTCTATTTCTTCAATTCTATCAGAGTTTGCTTTATATATTTTGAAGCTCATTCATTAGCATAGATATTTATTATGTTCATGTCAGCTTGTTTTATTGTCCCTTTGATCATGAGATAATGTCCGTCTTTATGCTATTATGCTGATTTTGCCTTAAAGTTTATTTTATCAGAAATTAGTATTGCCCCTCCTGTGCATTTTTATTGCAATTAGATTGGTATATATATTTTTCCATCCTTTGACTTTTAATCTGTTTTTGTCTCTTTGTGTAAGGTGTGTCTGTTGTAGACAGTATATTGAAGGATCTTGTCTTCTTATTTATCCATTCTGCCATCACTTGTTTTTTAACTGGTACATTTAATCCATTTCCATTCAGTGTAATTATCAATGGTGGTGGTTATGTGCCATGGAGTCAGTTCTGACTCATAGTAACCCTGTACAGGGTTTCTGAGGTTATAAATCTTTACAGGAGCAGAAAGCCTCATGTTTCTCCCACAAAACACCTGGTAGTTTTCAATTGCTGACCTTCTGGTATGCAGCTCAATTCATAACCACTATGACAGGTATGGATTAATTGCTGCCATTATGTTTGTGTTTTTTTTGTGTGTGGTGTTTCTGCTTTGTTTGTTCTGCATGTCTTCCTGTGCTGAGTTCATGGCTTTTGTATTCTTTCTTATGAGTTTCTTCATCGTTTTAATGTTTTCTTGTTCTTGGGTTTTCATTGTCTTGGTATGTTGTGAAGTGTTAATTTTCTTTGAGGTTACCTTATATTCCATTAACTTTTCCCTCCATTTAGAGCAGTTTATTTTATCTTAGTAATCTACCTGACCTTCTCACCATCTGGATCTCTGTACGTGTTTACCTTCTTTCACATTCTAATTGTTTTGATCATAGACTGACTTCCCAGATTCTCTGAGTTTGTTCTTATAATATTGCTCTGTTCTCGACTCTTCCATCTGTCAATTTAGTTCTGGAAGTTGCTGCAAATCTGTCAGTCTCTACTTGTTGTCTGTTCTTGTTGATTCTCAGTCCACAGAACTCCCTTTAGGATGTTTTGTAGCACATGGTTGATTTAGCAAAATCCCTTAGCTTCTGTTTATCCTGGAATGTTTTGATTATAGCTTCATATTTGATTGATTACTTTGCTGGGTAATGGATCTTTGGTTGACATTTTTTTTTTTTTCCTTTTAGTGTTTTACATATGCCTCCCTATTGTCTTCTTGCCTGCATGGTTTCTGCTGAGATTTCTGATCTTAATCTGACTTGCCTGCTTTTGTATGTGACATTTCTCTTTTCCCTAGCTGCTTTAAAAGTAGTCTCTTTATCTTTGATTTTGGAGAGTTTGATTATTATATGTCTTGGTGATTTTATTTTGGGGTCTATCCTTCATGGGGTTCATTGTGCTTCTTAAACACTTATCATTTCACTTTTAAGGATGTTATAGAAATTTTATTCCAGTACCTCTTCAGCTTCCTTCTCTGTGAACTTTTGTGATTCTTCTTGTTCTGGAATGCCAATAATTCTTAAGTTATTCCTTTTCAGGTTGTCTAACATGAATCATAAACCTTCTTCAGATTTCTCAATCTTTTTTTTTTTTTTTTCTGCTTGCTCTTCTTTCTTAGTTGTATTGAGAAATTTGTCTTTCAGCTCACTAATTCTGCCCTCCATCTCTTCAATTCTACTTCTTTGCCTTTTCAGTATAGTGTCCATTTCTAATGATATTCTATTATTAATCATTTGGGCCTTTTTCTGTAGGTTTTGAATTGTTTCCAATGTTGTATCTATGTTTTTTGGTTGTTCTGGTACCATTTTCCTGACGTCTTCCTTTTTCTTTTTCAACTCGATTTTAAAGTGTTTTGAAACATTTTATAATCATTTTTCTGATCTCTTTCTCAGACATGTCCAAGGCCTGCTCTCCTTCCAGAAAGGAGTCTAGGTCTAGCTCTAGGTCATTTGTCTCAGATATTTTATCTTATTTCTGGACGTGTGCTGATATGCACATCTCTTTTTGCTTCCTGGACATGTTTACTGTTTAGCTGTGGCCTTAATACTTAGCTGAGTGTGTGTTTTGGTATTTTATATGGTTTCTGATTACCTGCAGGTAGATGTGATCAGTATGTGGGCTTCCCTTTTCACTCTTCTTATTGCTTAAGTCAGATTAACTTTCACAGATACTGTTTGCCTCCCTGGTGTATGACAGTTGGTATTGGTTCTTGCCTGGATTGTGAAGTTTTATAGTGTGTGATTGTTGCTTGACTATATAGCAGCAAATGCTGTCTCTTCTTTAGTAATATAAGGAGAGAAGTAAGCCCCAAAAAGTAAAAGACGGAACAACAACAACAACAAAAACAAAAACAAAAACAGCAACAGCACAAAAAGAAAAAGCAAAAAACAAAACAAAACAAATTGGATACTGTACTCTACAATCACGGAAAAGAAAGAGGAGAGAAAGAAGCGGGGGTGAGGGTGGGGGGTGGACGAAATCTGTATCTTAATATGTGTATGACTTTAATGCCCTCTTTCAGCTTCTTTCCTTCAAGGCTGCCTGACAAATTTCAAGATACCTCGGGATTTAATTTTTGGCCTGTTTTGTTTTGAAACTCTCTTCCTCTCCACACTCCCTGTTTTGGCCTTTTCCCTATTAATAACATTTCATGTCCACTTGTAGCCATTTTAAGCTGTCTGCCCCATTTAACTGCTGAAAGGATCTGTGTGCATGCGTGGTAGAAGAACCCTCCAGTGGTTGGGGTGGGGGGTGTCTACTCGCTCAGGAACCGCATCTAGTCACCAGAATGGAGGTGCGCAGACAGAGGCTAATAATGAACAGATATTAAAAAAACAGCACAAAACCGTACCAAAGTATTTTGTCCACCTTTGCTCCAAGGTTCCCTCAGCATTAGTCCATGGCTGGTCTGCTTGCTCCCCTGCTTGGTTGATTGGTCTCAACCAAGTTATAGGCTCCGGGCTGCTGAGCCCCATAATACTAAAGTACAAGATTTCATTCTTCTGCTACAAGTTCCACTAGCTATAAGCTTTCAAATTTTTAAAAGATTCCTACATATGTGGTTCAGAGTATTGGAGGTCTTCTCTGAACCTACTTCACCTGGTATTCTGAGGTATTGTTGAAGAAGATCTTCACTGCACTTCTAATCTATCTGCCATCCTAACCAACATTATTTTCAATGGAGAAAAGATTGAAGTTGTCAAAGACTTCATTTATCCTGGATCAACCACCAACACTTATGGAAGCAGCAGTCAAGAAATCAAAGGACATATTGCAGTAGGAAAATCTGCTTCACAAGACCTTTTTAAAGTGTTGAAGAGCACAGATGTCAGCTTGAGAACTAAGGTATGCCTGACCCAAACCATGGTATTTTTAATAACCTCACATACATGCGAAAATTGGACAGTGAATAAGGAAGACTGTAGAAGAATTGATGCTTTTGAGTTATGGTGTTGGAGAAGAATATTGAAAGTGCCATGGGCTGCCGATAGAACCAACAGATCTGTGTTGGAAGAAGTGCAGCCAGAGTGTGCCTTGGTTGCCAGGTTGGCCAGACTTCGTCTCTCAGACTTCAGACATATTCTCAGGAGGAACCAGTCACTGAAGAGGGTTATCATTTTTGACAAGGTGGCAGGTCAGATAAAAATAGGAAGACCCCCAGTGTGTTGGATTAGCAAAGTGGCGGCATCAGTGGTATCAAGCACGGCAAAATTGTGAAGTTAGTTCATGACTGGGCAGTGTTGTGTTCTGTTTTGTATAGGGTCGCTATGAGTCACTACCAATTTGATGGCATGTAATAACAACAAATTGAAAATTATGCTGAATGTAAATGGATTAAATGCACCAGTAAAGAGATAGGATGTAGCAAAATGCATAACAAAGAACTGGATTCTTCAATTGTTGTTGTTGTTAAGTGCCATCGAGTCGGGTCTGACCCATAGCAACCCTGTACAGGGTTTCCGAGGGTGTAAATCTTTACGGGAGTAGAAAGCCTCATCTTTCTCCCACGGAGAAGCTGGTCGTTTCAAACCACTGACCTTAAGGTTCGCAGCCTGATTCGTAACCACTACGCTTCAATATGCCATATGAAAGAGACACACAAAGAAACAGATTAAAAATTAAAGGATGATAAAAATAAATCAAGGTAATAGCAATAAAAAACGAGCTGAAGTGGCAATATTAATCTGTGATAAAATAATTTTAAGGCAATATCCATTATAAAAAACAAGGAAGAACATTATTTCATGATTTAATGGACAATTGAACTTGAGGACAGAACCATAATAAACATTTCTGCTCCCAATGAAAAACCTTCAAAATACATAAGTCAAACTCTAATTAAATTGAAGAAATTAATAAACAACTCAAGAATAACACTAGATTTTAATATATCATTTCCAACAAAAAAGAGCAGAATGCCCAGAAATAAATTTAACAAAGACACAGAGGAACTAAACGCTATAAAAAAACTTGAACTCGTAGATTTATACAGAGAACACAACCTAAAAAGAGCACCTTACACATTGTTTTCCATTACACATTGAACATTTTCAAGAATAGACCATATATTAGATCACAAAACAAGGCTTAATAAATTAAAAAAAAAAGAAAGAAAGAAAGAAAGAAAGAAAGAAAGAAAGAAAGAAAGTACTAAAAACCCTCTTCCCAGATCACAATGCTGTAAAATTAGAAATCAGCAATCAGAAGATCAAGGAAACAAAATCAAATACATGAAAACTGAATAACACCATGATTAAAAGGTACTGGATGATAGAACAATTGAAAAATGAAATTAAGTAACTTCCTTAAAAGAGAATGAAAATACAACACGCCAGAACAACAAAGAAGAAAGGAGAACACTTAGGTAGGTTTGCATGGCCTAAATTTGACTGAGTTATATAGTGATATATACTGATAAAACGGGTCTGTGATACAGAAATTGAGGCATACCCTGAATTGGGAAAAGAGGGGACGTAATATTAAGTTGCTTGACTATATTATGGATATTCATTTCTCTTGCCTACTGTTGTAAAATATAAAATAGAAAGGAATATTGAGAAATATGATTGTAGAAAGCTTCTAAGCTTGTCTTCAGCCAATAAGTGATTGGAATACCTAAAAGGGGTTCTGAAACTTGCCCTATGAAATGGGCATCTTGTGGAGTATTTGTAGACTATAGGGCCTTAAGTGGAATCCTGAGCCCCATCCAGAACGTTCTGAGGTGGGACATTCCCACTTGAAAGGATATGCATACAAACCTGGAGCAGCTAGATGAACAGAAGATACTTCTTGAAAGAACCAGCAGAAAAAAAAAAAAAAAAAGAAAGAAAGAAAAGAAAGACATAAAGCAGATTGGTTCTTATAAGAACAAGCAAGTTGTTAGTTTGGGAATCATCAAGGCAAGCCATCAAGCCCCTTCAGGACAAACCCCCTTCCAAGATGGAAACTTAGAGGGAACACATGATCAGGTTTGTAAGCTTGCTGGTGACCATGTTAGTCTACTTGTGAATGGAAGTGGGGGAAAGGCAGTAATGAAATCACTGGCTGGATTTTACTATGTTCCATAGACTCCTGTGGACTTTGAGATGAGCGAGAGCATAGCAAGGACTATTTGATCCTAACTTTGGGGAGACTTGGGAACTTCTGAGCCAATGGATACTGATCTACCCACTGGGGGCTAAAGCTGAAAGTGAAGCATCCAACTGATATGAAGTGGGGAAAGGCATGCAAGAATGCCCAGTCATGCAGATAGTACTCATTTGACTAGGCTTGGATGGCCTGATGATCAGAACTGGACTAGAGGAAGATAAAGAAATTTGAAACAGGAAGCAGTGTAAATTTCTATAATTAGTTGAACTTGACCTTTACTTATAGGGGGAAGGTAGAATCCCCACTGAATAGTTTCCATATTGTCTAGATGGGTCTGGTGAAAGAAGATGGTGATAGGATTCTTTTGTCTTTTGATTCAGTAGTGAGTAATTGTTACCATGACTAACTGCAATTGTCACAGCTGTAAAAGGTAGAGGTTGTGCAACAAAAATGGAGGAGTAGTTAATCTTCCATTTCAGAAACAGAGGACCCTAGGACCATCAAGAGGGAAGAGCATGAGCAGAATGTAGAATCCTTACCAGAGAAGCAGTGACACCAGAGATGGAGGCAGGGATGATAGCATGGAAAGATAGAGTAGCTGAGAATGCTAGACTCATGGGAAGGGAAAGGATGTGTGGTGGCAGGCAGGAGGTTGGCTTGTGAAATGTGTCTCATGTTGTTTAAGCTATTATATATTCCTGTGCACATAAAAAGAGAGAGAGCAAATAGAGGTAAACAGATAAACAGAGGTTTACCTATGGTGCATTAGAAGTTTTGTAATCAATGCAATGAGACAAAATATGATTAGTTGTCTGCAAAGCCAATGTGAACTATCACTCAATTCATAATGAAAACTTTAAAAAGTACATAACATACAAAAAATATGGGGACACAGCAAAAGTATAGCAATAAATGTACACATTCAAAAAGAAGAATAAAAATCAATACATTAACTGAATATCATCAACAATTAAAAGAAAACCAGTACAGTAAGCTTATAGTTACTAGAATAAAAGAAATAATTAAGATTTGAACAGAAATAAAGGAATTAGAAATCAGAAAAAAATATTGAAAGAAGCAGCAAGCCACACCATTGTTTCTTTGAAAGGATTAATACAATTGACAAATTATTAGCAAATCTAACAAATGAAAATAGGGAGTAGCTGCAAATAATACATCAGTAATGGTATGGGTGTTAACACAACAGAACCATTGAAAATTCAATGGATAATAACTGAATAGTATGAAGAGTTGTATTCCAACAAATTTGAAAATCCAGAACAAATGGATCCATTTTAAGACAATCTGACCTACCCAAACCAACAAAGAGTGAAGCAGAAAACTTGAATAGACCTATAACAAACAAAAAAATTGATCAAGTCATTAAAAATCTCCCACCAATAAAGTCCAGTTCCAGATTACTTTCCTGGTAATTTTTAACAAACATTAAGAGAAGAGCTGACACGAATTTTTACTCAACCTATTCCAGAACATAGAAATGAATGGAAAATTCTCAAATACATTTTATGATGTGAACATAATACTCATATGCATACCAGGCAACAGCATCACTAAAATAGAAAATCATAGATCAAAGATACCTAATGAATTTAGATGTAAAACTTCTCAATAGAATCCTAGCAAATAGAATTGAACAAAATATCAAATAAATAATACATCATAACTAAGTGGGATTCATTCCAAAGATGCAAGGATAAATCAATATTAGAAAAACAATCAGCATAATCCACCATATAAATAAATAAAGGAAAAGAACGACATGATCATATTGATTGATCTAAAAAAGGCCTTTGACAAAATCCAATATTTATTTTTGATAACAACACTCAATGGGATATTAGATTTTGTTCCGAGAAATAGGCTTCTTGTTAAGTCTTTGCAGAGTTTGAGCACTTGGGTAGAATCTCGTGCCCTGCCCAGACCCTTCTGAGGTGGGACATTCCCACTTGAAAAGACAAACAGACCAAACCATAATGGCTAGAAGAACAAAAAATAATTTTGAAAGAAAGACTGGCAGCAAAAAAGCAGGCTGTTTGGATGTTAGAATATCAAACAAGCTGTTTGCCTGGAAGTAATCAAAGCAAAAAAATAAATAAATAAATAAATAAAAAGTCAGCCAATGAGGGAAATCCCCCTTCTAATACTGAAACCCAAAGAACCCATGAGCAGTTTAGTATGCTCGCTAGTGACCACCCTGATCTACTTGTGAGTGGAAGTGATGGAAATGCAGCAATGAAGGCATAGGCTAAGTTTAGTCATGTTCCAATGACTTCTGTTGACTTTGAGATAAGAGAGGAAGGGCTGCTGGTCAGAAGTTTAGGGAGATGTGTGAACTCACAATCCCATGAACACTGACCTAGTCATTGGGGGCTTGAGCTGGGCGTGAAGCCTCCAGCTAGTCTAAAGTGGCATTCCTAGCACTAGATCTCTTCTTGGTGGGCCCTTTCAATGAGGAAACTAATGTCTTTCAATTCTAAAAGAAATTGCTCTTGTATTATGCCTGTTGGTTCCCTGTTTTGCCCTCCCATATACATACTAATTGTGGCAACCTGGAAGGTGATGATGAAGGGTGAGAGAACATATCAAGCAGCAGGATGCCTACTAAGGCTCTGAGCTCCACCCAGAGCATCAAGACAGAGAGCACCTGCCTTGCCAAGCCTGGGTTCTGAGTAATCAGTTCTTTCCGTGTCATTCCCAAGCAGAGAGAAGCAGACAAAGTGGGTACACTTAGCTGGTAACCTTGGCTCTGATCAAAACTACTGGGAGAACAAACAAACAAACAAAACATCAGCAGTACTCAGAAACTTCCCTTCTCTCTTAGAGTCCTGTGAACTACCAACTCAATTGTTATTTCTTCTAGAAAATCTTGATGCCTACTCTTTGAACCCTCTCCATATAAAATAGAGTTCCTCCTATGTATAATTCTCAATTTTTATTGAAAATAATTTTGTTCTCAGTTTTCTTTTTTTTTTCTCTTTAACTTTAGCAGATGTTGAACCTCTTGGAACTAGTTTTATTATCTTTCTTTCATTTTTTTGTCTCTCTCTTTGTACTTTTTTAAAAATCTTTTTGTGTTGTTTTTTATTTAAGGTTTTTATTGTGAATTTAGTGCAAGTTTACAGGGCATATCATCAGTTTTACATTCAACAAATCATATACCTTGTTTCATTACAATGATTATAATCCCCTCCATGTACCATCAGTTAACAGTATTTCTCTCTGTCCACTTTAGCTTTTAAAAAAATAAACAAAACAAAAAAACCCCACTCAGCCATATATAATAATTTACATCTCCAAATGGTACATTCTGCAAGTCTACTCCTGGCCACCAGCTCTTAGTCCTTCTCTACTTAATTCATGAATCTAGAATCCTCAGCCACTCCCCCTCTCCATGCCCCCATCTCTGGCGCTGCTGCTTCTCTGCATAAGGTCTCGCACTGTGTTTGTGCTTTCCTTGCTTGATGGTCCTAGGGTCCTCTGTTTCTGGACTGTAAAATTAACCACTCCCCTTTTTTGTTACAAAACTTCTACCTTTACAATCGTGACAGTCATGATTAGTCATGATAACAGTTATTCACTATTGAATCTTACAAATCTTATCCCCTTCTCTTTTCACCAGACCCATCTAGACAAGATGACAGCTATTCAGTGGGGCCTCTTTCTTTCCCCCCATATGCTTAAGCTAAACTTTCTTTTGAAACCCTGTAAGCTAGTCACTTTGTGCCTTTATTGCCACTCATTTTAGGTAGCCAATGTCTAAGTTACCCATTCCTATCTACCCTGTGTACATAGTGGATAGTATTGAAACTGTATTTGAATACTCTTTCCCTCTCTGTTGGAATTTAGAGTAACTACCACTCTGAGTACAAGTCAGGTTCATCATGAAGATGCATGATCTGTCACTGTAGCTGTTCCAGTCTGCTTTTCCTTTCTAGTGGGAATGTCTCACCTCATAAGTTTCTGGATGGGACTCAGGATTCCATCTAAGGTCCTATACTCTATAAAGGCTTTGTATGAGGCCTATGTCACTGGGAAAGTTATAGAACTCCTTTTAGGTATTTCAATCAGTTATAGGCTGAAGGTGGGCTTACAAGTTTTCTCTAATCATGTTTCCCAACATTTCTTTCTATCCCACTCAAGTGTCTGCTTTACAATAGTAGGCAAGGGAAACTAATATTCATAAGGCAGTCAAGGATTTTACTACTATTTACCCTCTTCAAGCTATTCCTAAATAGATCCCTGTATCCTAGAGCCCTGTTGTTCCAAGGTTGAGTATGCATCACTATGTACTTCTGTCCCACTAGGCATGCAAACCTGTCTTAGTGTTCTCATATTTATCTTGTTCTTCTGCCTCCTCCCCCCTTCTTGTATTGCCCTCCCCAACACTCAAAGTAAACCCCTCATCCCAACCCCATTGTGGTTACCTTATATTCCATTAGTTCTTCCCTCCATTTAAGACAGTCTATTTTATCCAGTAATCTACCTGACCGTCCCACCACCTGGATCACTGTTCCTCTGTGTTTACCGTTTTTTAACATTGTAATTGTTTTGATCATAGACTGAACTCCCATATCCTCTATTCTTATCATTTTCTTCTGTTCTTGACTCATCCATTTTTCAGTTGAGTTCAGGTTGATGCTGTCATGTACGTCATTCTGTAGTTGTTGTCTGTTCTTGTTTGGTTCTCAGTCCACAGAACTTCCTTTAGGATGTTTTTCATAGCAGGGTTGGCTTTGGCAAAATCCATTAGTTTCTGTTTATCCTGGAATGTT
>NW_006409055.1:175049-185790 GCF_000296735.1 Chrysochloris asiatica | reverse complement strand
AGCCTATTTCCTTTTTTGTCTGCTTGTTCCACTCCACAATCCCCGTTCAGGTCTTTTCTCTATTTGTAAAGAGTTCAGGACCGACTGTGACCATTTGGTTTTAATTGGAAACTGTCTCTTTAAATTTCAAAGAGATCTCTGCACATGTGTAGTAGAACCCTCCGAGGGTGGGGTTGGGTTTTCCACTAGCTCAGGCACCCCTATAGTCACCAGAATGGAGGTGTGAAGACAGTAAGGGACCAATGAACAGGTACCAAAAGAAAAGAATGTCCACACCTTTATCTCTGCGTTTCTACCAAGTGTTGTGGCTGCTCCGATCCTTCCCCTGCTTGGTCTCACCCAAGATGGCAGCTCCTGGAGCAGCTGAGTGTCTTGAATTAGAAAGCAATGGATTTATTGCTTCTGCCACAAATTCTCCCAGCTGTAAGCCTTCCAACCTTCTAAATATTCCTTTATATATGGTTCAGAGTTCTGGAACCATCCCCTGAGCCTGCTTGGTCGGGTATTCTTTGCTCTTGTTGGTGGAGCTCCTTTAGTGCACTTCCACCCAATCCACCATCTTATTTGTTCTCTCTCTCTCTTTGTACTTTTATCTGGAAGATTTAGTATAGAGAAATTTTACCTCCCCCGTACTACTTTTTTAGGAGCTCTGGTAGCGTAGGTTTTACGAATTGGGGTGCAAACCTCAGGGTCAACAGTTTGAAACTACCAGCTGCTCTATGGGAGAAAGATGAGGCTTTCTGCTCCTGAAAAGAGTCACATCCTTGGAAACCCTGTACAGGGTCGCTATGAGTCAGAATTGACTCCATTACACATAACAACAACAATATACTACTATGTAACTTTTAAATTTCTTCTATCATAGTTTAAGTCTCTTAACACTCTTATTTTCTGTATTTTATTTTCCTTTAAAGTGATATTTTTTTCTTTTCTTTTTAGTGATAATAGGGCTTTACTTTTTCCCGCCCTGCTTCTGTGTTTTTGTAACCTTCCCTTTAGCCTGGATTTTACTTAGTTGTTTTTGTCTTTAATTCTCATCATAATTTCTGCCATATATTCACATTGAGAAGGAGCTCTGGTAGTGTAGTGGTTACGAATCGGGCTGCGAACCTTAAGGTCAGTGGTTCGAAACTACCAGCCGCTCTGCGGGAGAAAGAGGAGGCTTTCTACTCCCGTAAAGATTTACACCCTCGGAAACCCTGTACAGGGTTGCTATGGGTCGGAACCGACTCGACGGCACTTAACAACAACAACAACATTCACATTGAGAGCATTCCTTAGGTGCCTGGTGATCTCTGTCTGCCAACACCATGCATAACACTGAACAGACTAGAATGCAGGAAACATTACTTTCCAGAATGGCAAAGCTGCCAACCAAAGCAGAAAGTACCCAGCAGACTTGTAAACCACTACAAATTCAGTAGCTTTGCCCTCCTTCTGCCCCAAAGATGACATCTCTATCCCCACTTTTACATACTAATGGATGGAACTCTATACTCTCTGTTTACACTGCAGTGGAAGGCATTATCTAGTCCCATCTAATTTAGTCAGACACAGGTTGTTGCCAGCAATATACTGTTGTTAACTTCTGCTGTACTGGGCCCTGTTTCTTGGTGACCCCAGGCATAACATCAAACTAGTCTAGTTTTTTGCCAATCTCATGATAGAATAGCAGTGATCCATAAGATTTTCACTGACTAATTTTCATAAGTAGATTGCTAGGGTTTATTTCCTAGTCTGTGTTTCTTAGAAGTTCATATGAAACCTGTTCAACATCATAGCAAAAGACCAGTCTTTACTGATAGATCATGAGATGCTTTGTAGGGCAATCAAATCTAGTTTCCCAAATGAAAAATTATATTTCTATCATGAACAACCACCAAACCACTAGTTTATCTATTCTGCAAAAAAAAAATGAGTTTCCATATTCTTTTCCAGTGGCTGGCTACCTGTGCATGAAAACACAGAAAAAAAAAACTTGGACTTTCTTCACAAACTTATGCTCGCACCATGACATGCCCTCCTGATTTCACAATAATCAGTCTGGATAGATTCAGTCTATTCAAGATAATACTAAGCAATTTCTATAAGGTTGGTACACCCATGACCATGGACCTTCACAGTAACTCCTGGGGCAGTAGTGACTCCAATTCTCAAGGATATTGAGACTCATACTGGGTGCAGTACCAAACTGAGTTAATGGGCTGGCACTCACTTTCCCCTCTAGAATGTACTTTTATTCTCAACATAGAATGCAGTTCCCAGGGCAACAAGCACTACAGTTCTCTGTGGAGCTTCAGGCAGGTTGGTAAGGGCACAGAACTAATCACCCAGGAGATGTTGTTCCTTCTTGGCTATTTGCTTTCCACTGCTAATGGGGACAGCTGCTTTCGCTGCTGGCCCGAGCTGCCTGCGTTGGTGGACTACGATTTGCAAATTCTCTGGGGCACACCAGGGCCACCCACAGAGCTTTCCCAGAGCCTCCATAGTCTCTTCATGGAGGAGCATGATATCAGCGACCCCTGGTATCTTGGTGAGGCCTAGCCAGAAGGTCAAAATGAGACCCTTTTCAACCTGGGCTGGGATCTTCTCCCCTGACTGTTTTATGTCCTTGTGTCCCATTCTTAGATCGTGACCACATGGAAGAAGAAGCAGCTAAATTCTTCAATAACATAGACTTAGCTATTAAGAAATCACGAGATGGTGAGAAAATGACTCAGAACCCTAGTATTTGCTTGGTACAATCTGTCCTCCCAGGCATTTCCTGAGGTGCCATTGGCCACGAGGATATGAGAGATTGTGAAGGTGGGTTGGGTGAAAAAAGTTTGTGTGTTGCATGGAGTCTGTTTGACAACTCAGGTGTGAAATTCCACCATGAACAACCCACAAAATTGATTTCACCTATGACATGTATAATGAATGTTTCTGTCCCTCTTACCTCTCCTAGATAAACTAATACTTTTGGATGAGATTGTCACCTTCAAGAAGCTATTTTCTGAGAGACTAAACAAAATATCAGAGGCACTGAAGGAAAAGGGTGAGAGTTGGGGCTGGACTCTGTTCACACTTGACCTTCATCCTCCCAGAGTCCAGGTGTCCAGAGTCAAGTCTGCAGTCCCTATCCTCCCTTGGGTCCTGCCTAAGATGCCATGAACCTCTCCCAAGGGGCCCTCCTGCCCAACCCTTCCACACCTTCTCCTTGTTCATGCCCTCATCACCTCTGAGTTCTGTCTCTTCAGCACCTCAATCTCCCTACTTTCTCACCCTCCCTGGCAGTCTGCAACAAATCCTGTGGTGAGTACGTGTGGGTGTCCAGCCAGGGTAGGGGATGAAAGTGCTTGGATCCCTTTAAGATGCCTGCCAATACCTCCTTCATAGACCTGCGTCCCCACATGGAGGTCACCAACTGTGTCAACTGCAGGAAACATTACCTCTCCTGCCATGATCACACCCTCTGCACAGGTCAGTGTCTGTCAACCCTCCCTCTTTCAGCCTCCTCTACCCACAGGAGGTAGAGATCCTCTTGTTCATTATGCTCACCTGGTTGAAAGTAGAACCTCCAGGTTCTCAGGATTTCCACTGTCCAGCTTCAAAGCTATAGTGCCATCTGTCTGAAGGAAATATCCCCAGAGGTCCCATGGGCACCTGGAAATCCCCCAATCTCATCTCCATCTCCAATGTGCTCTTTTTCCAGGACCCCTTCAGCAAACAGCCCCACTTAAGGTGAAATTTCCAAAGGCAAGAATCTCTAACTCCCTTACTTGGCACTTATTTTTTGGGTGAAGATTTACAGAGCAGATCATTTTTTCCATTCAGCAATTCATATACATTTTATTTTATCTCATGGACTGAAATAAACACAAAGAAACATCTCTTATTCCACTTTCTCATTCTGTTTCCTGTTTCCATTCCTCTTTCCTTCCTTTCCCTTGTGAAACTTTTCCTTGCACAAATACCGCTCTTTTGATCTCAAATGCCTGATTATTCTAAGATGTCTGTACCTCCCCATTGTCATTGTTCCCACTATGTATTTGTCTATAGTTTGACTGAAAATTTACCCAACCCATGAGTTTACATTTACTTGCAGACCCCTTAATCATTATATATTATTGTTGTTAAGTGCAATCAAGTTGGTTCTGACTCATAATGACACTATGAGTTCCTAGGCTTTAAATCTTTCTGGGAGCAGAAATGTATCTTCTTTCTCCCACAGAGTGGCTGGTGGGCTTAGGATTCACAGTCCAGTGCTTATCCTAGGAAGTCACTACACTCCCCAATTAATATAGAATATTCTTTATCTCTTATCTTGATTTTTGCCTTAAGGTCTATTTTATTAGAAATTAATATTGGCATTACTGCATTGCTGTTTTAAAACTTTTTTATGGTAAATTGAGTGAAGGTTTACAGAACAGATCATCAGTCCCACATTAAACAAATTATGTATTTCCTATTGATTGCATATCAATTGCAATCCACTCCACATACCATCAGTTAACAATATTTACCACTACTCTATTTCCTCCCTACCCACACACACACTACCCTGTACCTTCATAGAATGTTTCATTTAGTAAGTAGGTATATTCTTATTTTTTTACAATAGTGGTCTTATGCAATATTTGTCCTTTTGTGATTAATTTAACTCAGCATAATGTCCTCCAGCTTCATCCATGTTATGAGGTGTTTTGAAGATTCTTTGATATTCTTCAAATTGCATAATGTGCCATTGTGTGCATGTACCACAGTTCATTTAGAAATTCCTCTGTTAATAGGCATTTAGGCTGTTTCCATCTTTTTGCTATTTTGAATAGTGCTGCAGTGAACATGTTGTTATTGTTAAGTGCTATGGGTCGATTCCAACCCATAGCGACCCTGTAGAGTGTTTCCAAGCAGCAGATGATGAGCTTGAACCACCAACCTTGCAGTTCAAATGACTTTGCAGTCTGACACATAAGCCTACAGCACCACATCAGGACTCCTTATATCTAGGTGTGTCACAGCTCTTATTGTTTGAGTGAGGGATTGCTGAATTGTACGGTATTTCTTTGTCCAACTTCTTGAGAAAGTGACATCGCATTTTCTACTGTGGTTGCACCATTTTACAGTCCCACCAGCAGTGTAGGATGGTCCCAGTCTCTCTACACCCTCACCAGCATTTGTAGATTTCTGTTTATTGCAATTTTGCTACTAATACCAGAGTAAGATGGTATCTGATTATTATTATTATTATTTTTGCCTCTCTCTAATAATTAATGTTACAAAGCATTTCTCCATATTTTTCTCCCCCCCCCCTTTTTTTAAAGTTTTTTTATTGTGGATTGAGTGAAAATTTACAGATCAGATCATCAGCTTTACATTCAAGAAATCATACACCTTGTTTCATTACAATGATTATAATCTCCTCCATATACTATCAGTTAACAATGTTTCTCTATATATACTTTGTCTTCTGTAAAAAAAAAAAAAAAGAAAGAAAGAAAGAAAGCAAAAAACACTTAGGCATATATAATAATTTACACCTCAAAAGGGCACATTTTACAAATCTGCCTCCTGGTCACCAGCTCTTAATCCTTTTCTTCCCATGAATCTAGAGTCCTCAACTGCTTCCTCTCTCTTTCCATGACCCCATCCATGCCTCCATCTCTGGTGTCCTTGTTTCTCTGGATAAGGTCCTGCATTCTGTTTGTGCTCTTCTTCCTTGACGATCCTAGGATCCTCTGTTTCTCAACTGTAAGATTAACCATTCCCATGTTTTTATTATAAAACTTCTACCTTTACAATTGTGACAGTCGTAATTAGTCATAACAATTATTCACTGTTGAATCATACCAATCTTATCCCCATCTCTTTTCATCAAACCCATCTAGACAAGATGGAAACCATGCAGTGTGGTCTCTTTCTTCCCCCAGATACTCTTAAACTAAATTCCCTCTTGAAACCATGAAAGCCAGTTACCTTGTGCCTTTATTGCCCCCTCATTTTAGGTAGCCAATGTCTAAGTTGCCTGTCCCTGTCTACCATATGTACAGAGGGGATAGCATTGACACTTGATATGAAGACTCCTTCCCTCTCTGTTGGTATTTTGAGTTACTACCTCCATGAGTATAGGTGAGCTTCATCAAATTGTAGCAATTTACCCTTGTTTTAATTTGTGTGTGTGTGTGTGTGTGTGTGTGTGTGTGTGTGGTAATCTTCATCTAGTCGAGTTCTGGTTATCAAGCCATCAAAGCTAGGTCAAATGTGTAATGTCTGCAAATTTGGGTGTTCTTGTGCATCTCCCTTCACTTCGTATCATCCGGATACTTCACTCTTAGCTCTAGTCCTCTATGGCTATGTCCTAGTCCATGGGCTCAAGTGTCCCCTGGTCTCACCACACTTTAGACCAACCAGCCCTTCTTCATCTCTCTCTCATCTCCAGGTCCATGAGAGTCAATGGACTGTGGTTGAACTCATCACATTTCTTCATTGCTGCCTTTCCTCCTCTTCCACTCACTCATCAGTAGACCAGTGTGGTTGCCAGCAAGCTTACATGCCTGTTCATGTGTTCTTTTTAGGATGTTAGGAATTTTTTTTCCAGAAGCTCTTCAACTATCTCCTCTGTGGACTTATGTGATTCTTCTTGTTCCAGAATGCTGATAATTCTTAAGTTATTCCTCTTCATGTTGTCCAACATGAATCTTAGGCCTTCTTCAGATTTTTAAATACTTTTTTTCTGCTTGGTCTTCTATCTTAAGTAGTGTTGAGAGATTTATCTTCGAGCTGACTGGTTCTGGCTTCTATCTCTTCAATTATACACCTTTGCCCTTTCAGTGTATTGTCCATTTCTGATATTCTAATCATTTGGACCTCTTTCTGTAGATTTTGAATTACTTCCAATGCTGTATCTATCTTATTTGATTGTTCCTGTAGTGCTTTCCTGACGTCTTCCTTATTTTTCTCAACTCCATTATATAGTGTTTGGATACATTTTATAAGCATTTTTCTGAATTCCTTCTCAGGCAATTCCAAAGCCTGCCCATCTTCCAGTATGGAGTGTAAGTCTACTTCCAGCTCATTCGTCTAAGTCACTTTATCTTGTTTCTGGACATGTGCTGTTATGGTCATCTCATTCCTGTTTATTTGGGCATAATCAGGAGTTTTCTGTGGCATTAATACTTAGATGGATGTATATTTTGGTATTTTTTATGCTTTCTGATTGCCTCCAGGTAGATGTGATCAGGAGATGGGCTTCCCTTTTCTCTCTTCTTCCTGAGAAATTTCAAGATGCCACTGTTGATTGTTGTGACATAACTCAGGATTTAATTTTTGGCCTATTTCATTTTTAGTCTGCCTGTCCCACTCCACAATTGCCATTCAAGTCTTTTTCCTAGTGATAAACAGTTCAGGGCTGGCTGTGGCCATTTTGCACTGCCGTTTGCTTTTAAGTGGGAACTGCCACTTTAAATTTCAAAGATATCTGTGCTCATGTGTAGTAAAACCCTCCGGGGGTGGGGGTGGGGTGTCCACTCACTCAGGCACCCCCTGAAATCACTATAATGGAGGAGGTGTGCAGCCAGCAAGCGATCAATGAACAGATACAAAAAAAGAAAAAAGAAAAAGGAATTCCACATCTTTATCTCCATGGTTCTGTCAGGCATCCATGGCTCCTCTGATCCTTCCCCCACTTGGTCACTCCCAAGATGGCACCTCCGGGAGCAGCTGAGCATCTTGAATTAGAAAGCAATGGATTACTTGCTTCTGCCACAAATTCCCCTACCTGTAAGCCTTCCAACCCTATAAATATTCCTTTATATGTAGTTTAGAGTTCTGGCACCATCCCCTAACTGCTTGCTCCAGTATTTTGTTTAGTTGCTGATGGAGCTCCTCACTGCACGTCTACCTGATCTGCCATCTTGTTTGTTCTCCTTCTTCTTTATATATTCTGTTTTTTGTTTTTTTTTTTGCCTCATTAAGTGCCTGTTTATATCCTCGACCCATTTTTTAATTGTATTATTTTATTATTTGGCATCTTCCTGTTGAGGCATTGAAGTGTTCTATACATTTTGAAGAATATACCTTTGTCCAATATATCATTTCCAAGCTTTTTTTTTTTTTTTTTTTTTTTTCACCTGTCTATGGGTTCTTTTTCACTCTTTGGGTGAAGTGTTTTGATGCACATAAGCATATAATTTTTAGGAGGTCCTACTCATCTTTTTTTTTTTTTTTCTGTATGTTTGTTTTCAGTTAAGTTTGACAGTGCATTTGTGCTATGTCTTAGAGTTCCTAAATTTCTCCCTATTTTTTTACTGATGATCTGCATAGTTCTCGGTTTTACATTTAGGTTTTTAATCCATTTTGAATTTATTTTAGTATATTGTATGAGATAAGGGTCTTGTAGACATTTTCACATTGTTTAAGATTCCTATGCATGAGCATGGTATAACCCTCCATTTCTTCAGCTTTTTTGTGGTTTCTTCTATTAGTGTTTTGAATTTCTTTGTTTAAGTCCTTTGTTTCTCTGGTTTGATATGCCCAAGTATTTAATCTTTTGGGTGACTATTGTAAATGGTAGTGTTTTCCTGATTTCCTTTCTAACACTCTATTTTATTAAGATATTGCTAGCTTGCATGGGAGAACATGTGGTTTTTACACATCGTTTCATTACAATGTTTACAGTCTCCTCTCCTCTGTGTATCATCTTTCAACAGTATTTGCTTCTATTCCCTCTGCATTTTTTTTTTTTTTGGATCTACACAAAAACACACAGGAATATACACTCACTTAAACAACCAAAGGACACATTCTGCAACACTGCCTCCTGGTCCCAGAGCACTCTTGAACAGCGTTAAGGAATGCAGCTGATTTTTTCTTAACTTTTTATTGTGAATTGAGTGAAAGTTTACAAACAAGATCATCACCTTTACATTCACTTTGGTTCATCTCAATGATTACAGCTACCACATGTAATAACAATGACCCTACTTCCTTCATATGACTTCCCATTTACATCTTATATTTCACAAATGAACAAAACAAAAATATTTGATGTACACATAAAAAAAAAAAAAAGTTATATGTTCATTTAGATGTCCAACAGGCACATTCTTCAAGCCAGCCTCCTGTCCATAGACATACACCCTTACACAGTCCATGGGCCTAGAACCTGCAGTTGCTCTGCCTCTCCATGCCAACGACTGTCACCATCTCTGTCATCACCACTTTTCTAGGTAGGGATCTCATTTCCCATTCATGCTCTTCCTTCTTGATGATCCTGGGATCATCTGTTCATGAAATGAACTACCCCCTTTTAGTTATACATCTTCTGCAGTTACAGTTGTGATTACCACACTTAATTCTGCTAACAATTACTCACAATGGAATCCTAAGGTCCTATCAACATCATTCCCCATCCTCTTTCACCAGATTTATCTATAAAAGAGGAAATTATTCAGCTAGTCACCGAAGATAGGTCAACTAGGTACTGGCTGCAAATTTTGGAGTACACACACACACACACACACACACACACACACACACACACACATCCCTGCAATTCAGACCAGCTGGACACTTCACTTTCTGTCCTAGAACTCAGGGGCTAGGTCAGAGTCCATGGACTCAGGATATCACACACCACCCTAAAATTCAGACCAGCCAGCCCTTACTCTTCTAACTCTTATCTCATAGTAAACAGGTGTCAGTGGAACATGGTGAAATTCAGCCTATGTCTTCATTGCTGCATTTCCCCCACTTCCACTCACAAGTAGACCCAGGTGGTCAACAGTGGGCATACTACACTCCCTATTTTCAGTACTAAAAGGGATTTTCCCTGATGGGCTGATTTTTCTTGCCTTGATGCCTCCAAAGAAAAAAGCTTGCTTAAAATTCCATCACCAAACTGGCTGCTTTTTTTTACAGCAAGTTTATGTTTCAATATGAATCTTCTGTTCTATAAACAGTTTTGGGTTGGTCTGCATGTGTTTTCAAGTCCCTGTCATTTCTGTTTATGTTCACATGTTCAAATTTTGCCACTGTATTTGAGGAACAAATTTGCTGGGTATATGATTTTTTATTATCCTTTTTTTTTTTTTTTCTTTCTTTCAGAGTTTTGTATATGTCTCCCCATTACTTATTCACCTGCATGGTTTCTGCTGAGAAGTCATATTAATCTTTTTTGTTTTCCTTTGTGTGTAGCATTTCATTTTTCCTGAACTGCTTTCAGGATTTTTTACTTGTCTTTGATTTCGAGAGATTGCTTATGATATGTCTTGGTGATTTTCTTTTGGGGGCCTATGCTCTTTGGAGTTCATTCAGCTTCTTGAATATCTCATCTTTCATGATTTTAGGGAAATTTTCTTAGAGCAACTCTTCAACTATCTTTTATTTTATTTTCTATGCCTCTTCCTGTTCTAGAATTGTGATCATAGGCTCTCTTTGGATTTTCTTTATCTCTTCCTTTTCTGGAATTCCAATCTTAGGCTTTTTTTTTTTTTTTTTCCCCACAAATTTCAATTCTTATACGGTCTTCTTTATTCACTGTCCAGCTTTCACTTGCATATGAGGTTATTGAAAATATCATGGCATGGAGCAGGAGCATCTTAATCCTCAAGATGACATCTTTGATCTTCAACATTTTAAAAAGGTCTTGTGCAGCAGATTTATCTGCAATATGTAATTTGATTTTCTTTCTTTCTTTTCTTCTTCTTCTTCTTCTTCTTCTTCTTCTTCTTCTTCTTCTTCTTCTTCTTCTTCTTCTTCTTCT
>NW_006409055.1:153842-174339 GCF_000296735.1 Chrysochloris asiatica | reverse complement strand
TTTCTTCTTCTAGTTGAGTTTTCTGATCATCCAGCCAATGAAGCTAGGTCAAGTGAGTATTATCTGCAAGTGTGGGTGTTCTCATATGCATAAGCCCTCACTTCTTATCAGCTGGACATTTCACTCTACACTCTAGTCTTCTGTGGCTATGCCACTGACTCTAGGCCCAGGAATCCCCTGGTCTTGCCACATTGCTGGCCATCCAGGTCTCTACCTGGGTTCACAAGGGTCTATTGAACGTGGTAGGACTTAGCTTGCTGCTTCATTGCTGCAAAGAATCCCGCCTCCCTTTAGTATGGATTATTTTTCTAAGTCGTTTACAATAGTGGTTCTATGCAATATTTCTCCTTTTGTGACTGACTAATTTCACTCATCATAATGTCCTCAAGGTTCATCCATGTTATGC
Organism: Chrysochloris asiatica; assembly: GCF_000296735.1. Taxonomy (NCBI): domain Eukaryota; kingdom Metazoa; phylum Chordata; class Mammalia; order Afrosoricida; family Chrysochloridae; genus Chrysochloris; species Chrysochloris asiatica. The sequence continues at coordinate 173,933 of NW_006409055.1, read as the reverse complement.
TGTGGCTTGAAGCTTCCTTGTTGTAAGGAAAAGAAAGAAAGAGATGAAAGGAGAGTTTGGGCTTCAACATCAGGCAGGTTTGTTGAGAGTAAACCTGGGAGGGGGTACTCTTATGTCAGCAAAGGAGACCAAGAGCTCGTCTGTTCCCTTACAGACAGAAGTATTTATAGTCCGTGTGGTCTGGGTATAGTTCTGGCGAGTTTTGGTTTTTCCTCTCCTCAAGTCCTTTCACCTGTTTTTCATAATGAGACCCAGCCCAAGGCTGGCCAGGCCCAGGTTGTTTTTGTTATCTCCACCCCCTTCAATTATTTTCCCAGTTATCTGTTTGCCACAGAACATGCCATGTACTGCAGCATGCTCTATGTCTTGGAGAACCCTCTATGAGCTGTAGAACCTTTGGGTACTGCAGTCTTTCCCGGTGGTATCTACTTGTAGTTGTGTCACCTCTGGTCACCTGAGAGGAAGTGAGTAGAAGAAGTAAAATAAGAGAAGGAAAAAAAGATGAGAAAAAAAAGCCTCACATGTATGGCTCTGCAAATCACAAGCAGTTTTCTATAATGGGACTGTTCTCTTGTCTTTCTGTCTGTTCACATTGACTCAAAATTGTTCTCTCTAACCACTTTTGTTTAATTTAACTAAAAAAAAAATGGTCATAATTCAGTTTACTTCTTTATCCTTTCCTCCAAAGCTCATAGTTCCAGGATTATCATTCATGTCACTTTCATTAGTTTATCATGTCATTGTTGTAAAGGACCTTAGTAAGGTGTCTACCTAGTCTGCTACCTTGCCAGAAGTTCCCTCCTTGGTAATATAAATGACTACATAATTTAAAATGTGCACTATATTTTATTTGGATTCCTGTTGTAGCACTATAAGATAAACAATGAACTGTTTACCAAAAAGATTGATGTTTCACACCCTCAGCTGTTACTTGTAAAAAAAAAAGATTTTTAGGAGTCAGAATCAAGTCAGTGACACATTAGCAACAACAATATTTTATTTGCAAGGTCAGCAGTTTGAATCTAGCAACTGCTCCTAGGAGAAAGATTAAGATTTCTGATCTTATAAAGAATTTCAGCCTCAGAAAACCTACACAGGATAAATGTAAGTCAGAAACTACTTGATGGCACACAATCACTACCACCACTACCCCTGTATTTCTTCATAACTCCCACAGTCTTCTTCAGTCCTCTCCACTTCTCATCTATACTGTGCCATCTTCTAATTTGTCTGCCTGTCCCTACTGGCCCCATCTCTCACTCTTTCCTTTGCTTTTGAGAAAAACAAAAAACTAAACAATGACTGATGCCACTACCTATTTATAACGTTTAGTGTCTCCCTACTACTCCCAGAAAATATGAATGCTCTTTGGTTCTTTCTCATCTCTTAGCATTCCCGTGAGTCCCTGGCCCCACTGGGTTTTCAAATTCTGAATATGAAGATGGCTTCCTGCTCTGTCCTTGAACAATCTTTCTTTTTGCCCTTTGATCAGGTCAGAGGTCTTACTCCCTAAGTAAGCTGCTCCCATGCCCCACGGAGGCTTGTTTTCCCTGCATATGACTGCTCCAACTATGCCTCAACTCACAATGCTCCATAATTGTTCACTTGTATTCCACCTAGGCCCATGTCTTATGCATCTTAGATGCCACTGATACCGACTGATTAGGTACCGAGTTTGTACCTGCAGATGAATGAAGTAATGGATTAACAAAAGGAATAATTAGTGTTTTACCCTTTTTTTCTGAGTGTAATCTGCCTGTCTGTTCTCCAAACACCTGATTCCCATCATTTCTACCCCCAGGTTGGACCCCTGAAGCCAAGTGGGGGGCAAGTATGGGGATCATTCTGTTTCTTGGATCCTTAGCTGGAGGTGGGTGAGTAATTTTTCTAGATTATGTACCCTGTAAAGAAGATATACCTATTCTCTTACTGATCCATCTCCACCCTGTCTCTTGGCCCAGATGTTATTGGTTCTGGAACAAGAAGAATAGTCAGAAGGCAGAAAAGGTATTGGACTGGAGACACCTGACAGAATCTAGGGCTTCCAATTTGAGAAAAAGAATAGTCGGTATTCTGGGATGACTGAGGTTGGTAGAGTCTGGAAACTTCAGTTTTTACCACCTGAAGATCTACAGTGGGATTTAATACTAGTGTTTAAGAGGTCATACATCAACTCCCCTGGAGGACCAGACCCATCAGAGTGTCAAAGCTCCAGGCCCTGCCCTGATGCACAGAGTGCCTTCTCACAGCTGGAACCATCTCACTCTCACATCCTCCACCTTCTATACTATGTTCCAAGCCTGTCCCCTCTGACTTTGAGGTGGTAGAGCTTATGGAGAATCCCATAAGAAGGTCATAGGGATGAAAGCAAACAGGCAGGAGATGAAGGTAGAAACCTACCAACTTGTGATCTGCAGGGCCATCACCATGTAGACATGTCCTTCAAATGAACCACGGTGGCTGTTCTGTTCAGGACGTTCTTGCTCATCTCCAGGCTCTGGTAATTCTCCTTCCCTGACCCCTTGTGATCTGGGTGGTTACAGATTCACATTTTTTAGGTCTCAGAAGGCCTATATGACTACTGCGGTTTCTCCACACCCATGCCTTTGTAATTGGTGCCTTATTAAAATCCGAATAATATTCTAATGAGACTGTGACATATGCTTCATATTGGGAACTGGATAGCACTGCCAGTCCTGAGATGTTTCCACAGCAGAATGCTATGGAATGGAGACACATCACCTCACTGTGTTCCTCTACTCCCTCCTAACCTGTCAGCCAATTTTTTTCTTCCCAATGTCTGCCCTGCTCCCTCTCCAGAAACTTTCCTCTCCTATTATGCTGGCTAAGCTCCAAGACACAAGAATAGTGCAGGAATAGCCTTGATCCCTCAGTGGGCAAATTCAGGGATATCTTGGAGTGCAGAACAGAGAAGAAGAGAAACCAGGTGAAGTCTCCTGCAAATGCTAGCAGGAAAGCATCAGAAAACAGGTTCAAGTCAAACCAATTACAAGCTTCTTTTGTATGCCAGAGATACATTTACATTATCTTAAATGGTGATAAAAACAGTGGAATCAAGCATGAAAGCATAAAGAATGGAAAGTTCCAGCGTGTCACTTGGCATCGGCATTCCATGGAAGCTTCTCTGAGGTGCTGTCTTAAACATGGTGGGCGGCCAACAAAGGGTGCATAAAGAAAGAAGTGTATTTCTATCTGTAGTTTCATACTAAAGAAGTATGAGAGACTGTGATGGTTTCCAGAAACTGGCTCTCATTTACAGCTGGATGAGTAGGTACTAAGAACATTGTAAGCCCTGTGTGAACCCCCGGAAGTAGGGATACAGTTAGTGTGAGTAATGGTTGTGCTGGGACAATATCCAGGCTGGAACATGGGCACATACGGTTCCCCATAAAGGAGCTGAAATGTCTAATTCTACCCTGCTCCTCACACTCACTCTGCTTTACAACACAGGAAGGAGTGACTGAACATAAGTTGTTTTCAGATAATCTAAAGCACTCCGAGTATTTAGGGGCTGGTCATATCAATTCTGCATGAGGCAGGCAAGAAACCAACAGGCTGCTCTAGATTTCTGGTGTACTTATGGTCTTCTTTGTATTTCTAGAAAATAATGTTTTTGTGTTGTTGTTGTTGCTGTTGTTGTTGTTGTTGTTTTAATTATTGAAATTTGTATTTAAATTGAGACTTGCACAGTTACCTCAGAAGCAGACAGGAGAGCATTTTGTTTTTTTTTGGTTTTTGTTTTTTGTTTTTTTTTCTGATATGTCCAATAGAAGAAGAAGAAAAAAAAAAATCTGGATATAATATAGGTGATATAATGTTGTTAAGCACCATCAACTGTGACCCATAGTGACCTTATATAGGGTTTCCAAGGAGCAGCTGGCGAGCTTGAACCACCAACCTTGCAGTTCAAAAAGCTTTACAGTCTGGTTCATTAACCCACAGCGCCACGCTAGGACTCCCATATATGATATATATGAAGTATGAATTTGTGTGTCTGTTTGTGTGTCTGAATGCTCATATCTAACCAAAATGTTTTTATTTGTGGACATATTTTCATGGAAACTTGATATTAATTTCTGAAATAGTAGAATAACCCAGGAAATTGATAGGTTAAAAATACAGTCTCTGGAAGACTTCTGCTTCTAGCTACAACAAAGCAGCTGTAACTGACCAATACTCAAACACACATACATGCACATACTCATAAATCTGTCTTACCACTTTAGAAAAGCTAGATTTCAAATGGCCAAGATCTTGGGAGAAGTCAGGCTCTCTGAGGGGAGATTTCCATATGCCTATAAGGAAGGTGTCCTGGTGTGGTGCTGTGGGTTAATGCGCTGCACTTCAGGGTCAGTTTGAACCACAAGGTAAGCAGCTCTAGCTCACCAGCCCCTCCAAAGAACCCTATACAGGGTCACTATGGAGTCCTGATGTGGCATTATGGGTTAATGCAGTGGGCTGCATAGTAGGTTTGAACCACAAGGTCAGTGGTTCAGGATCACCAGCCGCTCCTCGGAAACCCTATACAGTTATGACTTGGAATCGACTTGAAGGCACTTCACAACAGCAGCAAATGATAGTTAAGGTTTTATGTCAACTTGACCCTATACAGGGTCACTCTGGGTCGGAACCAACTTGACAGCATTTAACAACACCAATATGAATCAGAACTGACTGGACTGCACTTAATAACAACAAAAAAGAAGGTTTAATAATACCACTAGCATTCAAATTTACACACCAACCAATAAAGCTAATGATGATGACATTGGATAATTCTATCAATTTCTTCAGTCTGAAATTTGTCAATTATGCAATCAATATACACTGATAGCTACAAGTGTTTAGAATGTGAAATTTTGAAACAAAGAGGAAGGATACTTAGTTAGGAAATACAGAATTGGTGATATAAACAATGCTAGAGATTGCATGATAGAATTTTATAAGAATAAGTATACCCGTTTTGCAACAACAACAACCTCACCAATGAGAATACACAAGAATCAAGCTGAATTCATCTATAAGAAGATACAGTGAATAAGCTCAATATTATCATCCAAAACAAGGTGAGGGACTTGAGTGTGGAACAGACCATCAATTACTCATATGTAATTTCAGGTTGAAGCTAAAAAATTATAAACCCACAAGAGCCAAAATATAACCTTGCATTTATCTAACCTGAAATGAAACCATCTCAAGAACACATTTTATGCATTAGACAAAAGCAGGTGTGGGGAACCAGATTTATGCCAAAATGTGTAACTCCATTTGTGGGTCATACAAAAGTACCAACTTAAAAATGAGCCTTCTATATTTGGTCAAATATTTAATTAACTCACCCCTAATGTGATGACTTCCTGATGTGACTGTTGGATAAGCACTGGACTGTGAACCACAAGGCCAAGAGTTAAAACACACCAGATGGTCCTCAGAAACCCTATTAGGGTTGCAATGAGTCAGAAATGACTTGATAGCATTTAAAAACAACAACAAGAGTGTGCTTACAAAAACTGTGGTTGACTTGACAGAGCCAGACCAAATGATTTCATAGGTCATATATAGTTGCCCATGGTCCGAGTGTTCCCCATCCCTGCACAAAAGACAAAATGCTAGAAGAGTTGTGGGATGGCATCCAGGAACATCATACATGAAGAAAGAAAAAGGTCATTACAAAGAAAGGGATAAAGAAAAGACATAAAGAGATGTTAGAAGAGACTCTGAAACTTACTCTTAAGCATATAGAAGTTCAAGTAAATTGAAAAAGAAGTGAAAGAGTTGAACATATAAATCCAAAGGGTAACTCGAAAGGACAAAGGCAAATATTATAATATAATATGCAAAGACCTGGAGTTAGAAAACAAAAGGGAGGAACACACTGAGCATTTCTTAGGCTGAAAGAGCTAAAAGAAAATTTTGAAGTATTGTTATATTGAATAATATTGGAAACATCAGAAGGATATAAAAGGAACATAAAGAATGACTGTACCAAAAAATAATTGGTTGATATTCAATCATTTCAATAGGTCCCATATAATCAAGAACTGATTGTATTGAAGGAAGAAGTTCAAGCAGCACTGAAAGCATTGTGGCAAATAAAACTAGGCTCCTAGAATTGACAGAATACCCATAGGAATGTTTAAACAAACTGACGCAGCACTGGAGGCTCAGTCATCTATATCAAGAAATTGGGTAAACAACCATGTGGCCAACCGATCAGAAAAAAAAAAAAAAAAAATCCACATTTATGCCCTTTCCAAAGAAAGGTGATGCAATAGAATGCAGAAATCATCGAACAATATCATTAACATCACATGCAAGTAAAATTTTTCTCAACATAAAACAAAATACACTGACAGAGCTGCCAGGAATTCAAGGTGGGTTCATAAGAGGATATAACAAAGGATTTCAAATGGATCTGGTTAAAAGTAGGGATTATCAGAAAAATGCTTGCTTATGCTTTATTAACTGAATCATAAAAATTTATGGATAACATTTCAAACAATGAGTATACCAGAGCAATTAATTGTGCTCATGAGGAATCTTGTTCATTAACCAAGAGGCAGTCATTAGAACAGAACTTGTTGTTGTTGTGAAGTGCCGTCGAGTCGGTTCCAACCCATAGCAACCCTGTATAGGGTTTCTGAGGAGCAGCTGTTCAGATTGAACTGCCAACCTTGCAGTCAGGGACCAGCCCCAACAAACTTATTAGGGAGCTCACGAAGGGAGATGTGGAGTTGGCAAAAGAAATCACACAGAGTCGACGGTTTGTGTCTGATTGAAGTTTTTTGATGATGATTATGATTTTACTCAATTATCGAACTCCTTATGTACCGTTACAATACCCCATGATCTCATAATAATCAATTTCTTTAAAGCATTACACATCCTTGATTATATCAATTTTTACTTTTTGTCTATACAATGTTGACAAAGACATTTTTCTTAAAACAGTTTCCTTGGTCTATTCATATCTAGTTCTTTTCATCCATCTTTCTGACATCCTAAAATGTCGTTAACCTTAAAACATAATTCTGAATCTTAACTCCTATTTCTACCTTCAACTATTATTTTCTATAGATTCATTAGTCACAACATGTACCTAAACATTATTTTCTATGGTAACTGACAACACAGTTGTTTCTCATGATTGATTAAACAAGAAATACAAGAACATAAAAAAGCACTTAAAGATTTGTAATTAAGAAGAAACGGAACAACTTCCTTATACTAACAACTTCTCTATACAAAATATCTAGTTAAATTTCTACCTATGATCTATTACTATTCCCTTACCCCTTAGTTGCATCTTAGCTAATTTTCTAGAGGTCTTAATGTCCCTGACCAAAACTACACAGAATGTTAAAATGTAGTCTTAAACTTGATCTGGCAAAACTTTAGCTGTTTTTTCCTAGTGGTGAAACTTATTGTTAGTGTGAAAGCAAATAGTTACACATGATTGAATGTGGTGTAATGGTGCCTAAAAACAAGTTTCAAATTTCTAATATAATTCCTACTAAGATTCTACTGAAAGCTTTTATTATAAAATCAAGGAAAATCAAAAATAAACTATTTATAAGAAGAAAAAACAGAGATTGCAAGGCCCTCGCATGAGGTTCCCCTTGGGGCTTTGCCAACCAAGGAAACACTCATTCCCCTTTGCTAAGACAATGAGCTTTTCATGCATAGGGTCCCTCGCCGCTTTGTGTCTTGATGACATGGCTTCTGCCACCTTGTAGTTCAAACAGCTTTGCAGTCTGGTGCATTTACCCACAATGCCACACCAGGACTCCGAACAGAATTTGTTGTTGTTGTTATGTGCCATGGAGTTGGTTCTGACTCATAGCAACCCTGTACAGGATTTCTGAGACTGTAAATCTTTACGGGAGCAGAATGCCTCATCTTTCTCCCATGGAACAGCTGGTAGTTTCGAACTGCTGACCTTGCGGTTCACAGCCCGATTTGTAACCACTATACTACAGAGAGAACAGAAGTAGGGGATGCTAAACTGCTTCAAATCAGGAAAGGTGTGTGCTAGGGTTTTATCCTTCCCCCATATTTATTTATCCTTTACTAAGACATGAGCAGTTGTTGTTAAGTGCCTTGGAGTTGGTTCTGACACATAGCGATCCTGTATGGGGGTTCTAAGGAGCAGTTGGTGATTTTGAACTGCTTACCTTGTGGTTCAAACCCATCTAGTGGTCCAGTGCATTATCCCATGGTGCCGAGCAAGGACTCCAGCTTATTTAATTTGTATGTTGAGTAAATAATATGAGAAGTTTAATTATATGAGGCAGAAAATGGGATTAAAATTGGTGGAAGACTTATTAACAACCTTCAATATGCAGGTAAAACAACCTGGCTTGCTGAAAGTGAAGAGGAATTGAAATACTTAATCAGATCAAAGACTATAGCCTTCAATGTGGATTGCACCTCAATGTAAGAAACAGAAAGATCCTCAAAACTGAAACAAATTGTATTATCATAAATGGAGAACAGATTGAAATAGTCAAAAGCTTCAATTTGTTTGTATCCAAAATGAGTGTTCATGGTAGCAGCAATAGGGAAATCTACTGCAAAAGTCCTAATTAAAGTGTTAAATAGCAAAGATGTCAGTTTGAAGACTAAGGTGTACCTGCCACAAGCCATGGTACTTTCATTTGCCTCATATGCATGTGGAGTACTAATATTGAGTTGCAGATTAATATGCTGGATTGCATAGTTGGTTTGAAGCACAAGGTCAGCAGTTTAAGTTCACCAGTCATTCCACAGAAACCCTCTAAGGGTCGCTATGGGTTGGAATCTACTCAGTGGCACTTAACAACAACATATGCATGTGAAAGTTGGACAATAACTAAGGAAGACCATAAAATAATGGATGCATTTGAATTATGGTGTTGTTGAAGATTGTTGAAAGCTCTCTGGACTGCCAGCAGAACAGCTCTATTTGGGAACAAGTACAGACAGAATGCTTCTCATAAAAAAAAGGATGGAGAAACTTTGTATCTCCTGTTTTGGGTATATTATCAGGAGTGATGGGTCCATGGAGAAGGACATCATGCTTGGAAAAGTGAAGGATTTGTGAAAAATAGGAAGACACCCCCTGCCAATGAGATGAATTGACACAGTGGTGCATAAGGGTATATATGAGTCAGAACTGACTCAACTGCACCTACCAACAGCAGCAACTGCAATGTTACATTTACAGTGCTTTGCATTTGGACAAATGTAAGCAGGCATAATAAGAATAGGAAGAAACAGGATCAAGAGAAAGATAAGACAATTAAAACAAACCTATTAGTAAACCAGAATTTGTATTTATCAGAAATGAATTTGAAACTATGATTAATACATTAAGAAAAATAAAATTCCTTTTACCAAATGGTAGAAGAGGAATTGGACATCAGTAGGCAAAAACACACAGCCACCCAATTATCATGCAGTATAAAAAATTAACTAAAAATGGATCATGTAAATGTGTCTTGGTGTTTTAACATAAACACTGGACTGCTAATCACAAGGTTAGCATTTAAAACACACCAGCTCCTCCTTGGAAACCCTGTACAGGGTTGATTCGAAACCGACATGGTGGCACTTAACAACAGCAAGAACAACAACTTAAATATAAAACATGAAACTTTAGGAACAAACAAAAAAACAGAAAAATCTTCAGAATCTATGATTAGATAAAGAATTCTTATACCAAAATTACTTACTGTTTATAAAGTGAAAATGTGCTAAATTGGACTTCATTGAAATGAAAAACTTTTGTTTTGTGACAGCGACTTTTTAGAGGATAGAATGATGATATAAATTGCAAGTCATATATTGTTTTAAGTGCTGTTGAGACGGTTCTGACTCATAGTGACCCTGTATAGGGTTTTTGAGTCTGTAAATCTTTGTGGGAGCAGGTCTCGTCCTTCTTCTGAGGAGCAGCTAAAGAGTTAAAAACGCCAGCTTGTGGTTCACAGTCCAGATCTTATTGTATGAAACTACCACACTCCTCATCTGACAATTGTATCTAGAATAAAGAACTTTCCAAACTAACACTATTATATTATTGTAGCAGACCTTCCTGCCCTGCCCCTTATCCCCCTAGACAAAAAGCAACATGTATCCCCCTGGCTACTCTGTGCCTATAACAGGAAAACAGCAAAGCTGAAACAAGCCTTGCAAAACTAAATAACAAGAGCATTTAGCTGAAAAATGTTCACCACACAGCTAACAAAACCTGCTTATACACCCATATTTAACCAACCTGTATATAAGCTCACTTTTTCAAGCACTCAGGGTCAGATTGATTTAAGCAATAGCTGACACACTGTCCACAGGCAATAAACTTGCTCTCCAGAGATCCAGGACTGAGTCTCTTACTCTGCACCATGCCATAACATTATATATGATATTTACCCTATCCCCAAGCAGTGTAGAATAAGAATAGATGTTTTTGATTTTGTCAGACCTGAGCTGCTTTAAAAATACCAAACAAATATGGCTTTAACAGGAGTCCTGGTATAGCGCTGTGGGTTAATGCACTGGACTGGAAAGTCGGTTCGAACCACAAAGTCAGCTGTTCAAGCTCCCCAGCCCCTCCTTGGATACCATATACAGGGTTGCAATAGGTCAGAACCTACTCTACAGCACTTTAAAACAACAATAAATAGCTCTAACAACCAAAAATCTATATCACAATTTAGGAGGCTAGAAGTCCAGTTTCAGAATACCATTACTAAGGAAAGGTCATTGTTTTCTTTCAGCAGCTGTAGGATAGCATTCCTTGGAGATCACCATGTGTATTGAAATCAACTCTTCCCTGTATCTAGGAGACATATAGTGCAGGGACCCTGGGCCGAAAGGGTGCACTCCACTCCTGGCTCATCTTTCTTGGTAGTAGTGGGTCCCTCTTCCTATGATCACATCTCTTTCCTTTTATCTCTTATAATATGAAATATGTTATATGTCACACCATTTAAAATCTCCTATACATCATATCAGGGTGTTGAGATAATTGAGGCTGATGTGGAACTGCAGGATAAGCATTGTACTGCAAGGTCAATTTGAACTCTTAGGTTGGCAGTTCAAACTCATACCCATTGTTCCTATAAATGTAGTCTGTAAATCTTGAATGCAAATTTTCTGCTTCCAAAGTACAAACAGTGGATCATGCTGCAAGTTAGACATTTTCATTACAAATGGGAGCAATTGAAGAGAAATAAAAGTTTAAAATCCAGTAGAAAAACTTGCATTACCTCTTAGGTTAGAAAATAAGCCTGTGTTTGATGCCATGTAGGCAATAGCCCTGCCCTCCACAGTCTAGGTGTTGACCATGCATTCTGGATTCTGGATAGAGGCCCCTCAAACCTGGTCTTCAGCTCTGTCTTCCAGGCCTATTAGCATGACAACTCAGATTCTTTGACTTTGGACATCCTCATTCTACAAGTCCATCTGAATGGTGATGCCATGCCCTCAATCTCTACTGACCCCACTCTTCTGCACCTTAGGTACGGTAGGCCCTGGGCCTCAGTTTTAGGCAGAGGCTGCATCTTAAAGTCATGCCCACACTTCAAAACCCAGTTAGTGAAGAAGTTGACTACTTGAAACTGAAGAAATTGTGGCCCCAACCCTTTGAGAGCCTAGGGACACAGAGACAGCTCTGCTTCTTGTGCTCCTTGATCTCTAGAAGAGATCACTCTGTAGTCTGCTCTTCTCAAGTGTTACAGAGCTCTTTAACTCTACTGATAAGTGCTCAGGGGCACCCCATTCCACCCATAAGACTTGGCCAGAAGGTACTCAGCTTTTACACTCTATAGGTCAGAGAGGCTAACGTCACTGACAAGTACCCAGAGGCACCCCACTGTGCCAGGAAACTGCCTGACATGGTTCAGTTTTCAGCTTTATGCTGTCTTGTGTCTATGCTGGCTTCTATGCTGTCTTGTGTTGGTCTCCAGATTTGGCTGTGGCAATTTTTTTTTTTTTTTTTTTTTAACTGCTATTCAGATTTCTTTGCACCAAAATGAATATTCAGTGTAATTATCATAGCTATAAATTAATTGCTGTCATTTTTCTCTGTGTGTGTGTGTGTTTTTTTTTTTTTTTTTTTTGCTGCCGCTTCTCACCATCTGTTCCATCTCCATTGTTACAGTTCTCACTTCCTTCTGAGTCCTCACCAGAATTGCCTTTGACCTCCATAATGTCAAGACTTTTGTAGACAAATGTGTACTTTTACTAATTGGCAATTTAGTGTTCTTCCAGGCTCTGCTTATTATCATTTCCAAAAGTGCTTCCACATTTTGGCATCTGTTAGAGCAGCACAACTCTCCAGATATTAAATTATGCTTTAGTTATCTAGTGTTGCTATAGAAGATATACCACAATTGGTTGGCTTTAACAACAAAAAATTTATTCTCTCACAGTTTAGGAGGATAGAAGTCTGAATTCAGTGTGCCATCTCTGAGTAAAGATCCTTGTCTCCTTTTAGCATATGTAGACCCTACATTACTTGGAGCTTACCATATACATGGACATCAATGGTTTCCTGAATCTAGGAACGTCACTGTGCAGGGATACCTAGTCCAAAGGATGCACACCACTACTGGATCTTCATTCTAGGTGATAGCAGGTCCGTCCTCCTCTGCTCATCTCTCTGTCCTTTCATCTTTTATAAAATAAAAGATTTTGCATGCAATACTCTTGAGAATCTCCCATACATTGGATCAGGGTTGTGGTGGATTAAAGGGTGGTGTATCCACCTATAGAGTCCTGGTGTGGTGCTGTGGGTTAATGGGCCAGACTGCAAAATTGTTTGAACTGCAAGGTCAGTAGCTCAAGCTTACCTACGCAGGGTTGCTATGGGTTGGAATCGACTTGACAGCACTCAACAACAACATATCCGGCTATGGACTCCTGGTGTGGCAGTGTAGGGAAGCACTGAAACACAAGGTCAACTTGGCACAAATTCACCAGGTACTCCTCAGAAACCCTATACAGAATTTCTATTAGTTGTAAACAACTTGACAGCATGTAACAACAAGAATCTCACCCATAATCCTCTTATTGGTTTAATACATCAGAACACACATAATGGGCATCATTATCCTATAACTTCCAAATTACTAAGAATCATTGTTTAACCAAGCTGACCTGACACATTTTGGGGGAGACATGATTCAATCTATGATAGGTGGGAAAAACAAGAACAGCAAACAATTTTAATTTAAAAATGGGCAAAGACATGAGACATTTCACAGAAGAGGATAACATATACACTGCAAATAAATAAAAGAAAAAATATTACGTGTTATTAGCTAAAGCTATAATGAGATACCACTACAAACTTAATTTTGACTAATAGAAATACCATGTGTCAGTGTAGAACTGCCTCATAGATTTTCTAGTCTGTAACCTTTAGGAAAGGTGTTCTGGTAGTGGAGTAGGTTATGGAGCTGGGCTATTAACTGCAACATCAACATTTCAGATCTGCCATTTCTCCCTGGGAGAAATATGACTTTATGCTCCTGTAAAGATTTACAGACTCAGAAACCAATACTGGGTTGCTATGAGTTGGAACCAACTCTAGGGCACATAATCACCACACAAAATAACATCCTTTATGGGAGCATACCACCAGGTCTGTCTTGTACAGAGTCACTCTGTAGGTTCAAACTCTCAACTTTTTTGGTTTATAACTGAGCACCCTATGACTTCTTCCCTATATCTAATAGAGTCGATGAAATGAAAAATAAATATCAACAACTGGTGAAGAGCAAATGGATATCTCAGACAATGCTGGAGGAAGTATAAAATAGTGGCAGAAGCAATTGGTTTAAGTGGGGGTACTTCCTCTTTTCACAGACCCTTCACTTTACCAAAAAAGGTAAATGACCTTTTTGAAGATTTACAGCCTTGGGAACTCTACAGGGCATTTCTACCCTGTCATAGAGGGTCACTGTTAGAGTAAATTTGATGGAAGTGGGTTTGGTTTTTGGAGTCCTGATCAACTACCTTGTTGTTGTTGTTGTTAAGTGCCATCGAGTCGGTTCCGACCCATAGCGACCCTGTACAGGGTTTCCGAGGGTGTAAATCCTTACGGGAGTAGAAAGCCTCATCTTTCTCCCGCGGAGCGGCTGGTAGTTTCGAACCGCTGACCTTAAGGTTCGCAGCCCGATTCGTAACCACTACGCTACCAGAGCTCCTTGATCAACTGCCTTAGGAGCACATTTTTCTTCACATATCATTTCCATCACCTTCCAACAGACATCTGAAAATAAGAAGTCTGCCTGTACATATGGGAGTCCTGGTGTGGCGCTGTGGGCTAATGCGTCAGACTACAAACTAATTTGAACTGCAAGGTTGGTGGTTCAAGCTCACAGCTGCTCCTTGGAAACTCTATACAGGGTCGCTATGGGTCAGAATTGACTCAATGGCACTAAACAACAGTAACAACATGTACATAGAGGTGTATTCTGCAGGGAGGTGGTTGATGATTAGAAACAATGAAAATGTACCTAAAATCTAAGCAGTTCTCAAAAGAAGAACCAAGAGATGTAAAGACGAGAAACCCACTGTCTGCTTTCCATTTTGATAAAGACTAAAATATTTGAAATGTTACCCAAAACACTTTGTAATATCCAATTAATATTATCCACAACTCTTTGTATACTGTGAAAATTTCTCACAATCTATGTTTGAGAAAAACAATCCATAGGTGCTTTCTATCAAGTGCATAAAATTGTTTTCATCTGTCCACCTAAGGAGCTCTGGTTAGTATAGTGGTTATGAATTGGGCTGCTAACTTCAAATCCTACAGTTCGAAACTACCATCGGTTCTATGGGAGAAAGATGAGGCATTCTGCTCCCGTAAAGATTTAGAGCCTCAGAAACCCTGTGCAGGGTCACTATGGGTCAGAACTGACTCCACGGTACTTAACAACAACGACACCTAGAGTCAGGATGATGTGGGGTAGGGATAGGATTGATGTTTGGTTCAGATTCAGCTTACTGTCATATTTGGGTTTGAGATGGGGTTGGATTTGGGATGAGGTTTGGGTTTGGGATCTGGATCATTTTGAGTTCAGGTTCTGTTCAGTTTTGAATTCAGTTTTGGGATCAGTTCAGTTTGGGGTTCCCCTTCAAGTTCGTGTTTGGATTTAGTTTAGGTTCAGATCAGATTTCGTTCACGTTTGAGGTATTGATTGGGTTCAGGTTTGTGTTGGGGTCAGTTTTGGGTTCAAGTTGTGTTCAGGTTTGTCTTCGGTTTAGAATTTATTTGGGTTTGGTTTTGGTTTGTTTTGGTTCATGTTTGGGATCTTAATTGGGATATGGATAGAATAAGTTTTGGGGTTCGGGTTCAGTTTCTGGTTCAAGTTCGGATTAATGTCAGATTTGATTTTGGAATTGAGTTCAAGTTCATGATCAGCTTCAGGTTCAGTTAATGTTTGGGATTGCGTTCGGGTTCAGTCTGGGCTCGTTTTGGCTTCAGGTTCAGCATAAATTCGGGTTCAGTCTGGGCTCTTTTGTGCTTCAGGTTCAGCATAAGTATCGGGTTTGTGTTTGGGTTCAGTGCATTTTATTAAGTACATGAAGTTGTTTACCAAGAATCTGGTTCATACGGGGAAGATATAGGGAGAGGGTAAGTTTTCAGCCTTGGTTCAGTTTTTTGTTTGTTTGTTTTTAAATTGTAAATTGAGTGATATTTTACATGGGAGAACATCTGTTTTAGCTCATTGTTTCATTGCAATGATTAAGTCTCCGTGCATCATCATTCAACAATATTTGCCTCTATTCTCTCTGTTTTTGTTTGTTTGGGGGTAGTGCGAGGGGAGGACGTACACAGAAACACTCAGGAATATATAATAATTTAAACAACCAAAGGTCAGCTTTTGTTTTAGATTTAGAATCAGATTTGGGGTTCAGTTTTGAGTTTGAGTTTGGGTACTGTTCATGTTATGTTCAGGTTTGGTTCATGTTTGAAATAATTGATCAGGTTAAGGTTTGTGTAAGAGTTAGAGTTCAGATCATGTTCTGGTTCAGGTTAGAGTTAGGGTTTGGTTCAAGTTCATTTTTTGTTTGGGTTCTGGATCTTTATTGGGTTTTCCCTTCTGATTCATGTGAGGATTGGGCTTGGGTTCTAATTCTAGTTTAGGTCGGGATGAGTTCAGGTTTGAATTTGGGTTTAGTTTCGTGTTAAGGTATGGTTGAGATTTAGGTTTGGGTTTGGGTTCATGTTCATCATTAAGATCTGTTTCTGGTTCATTTGAGGTTTGGGATTAGGTTGGAGTTTGTTTCCGGTTTGGCTTTGATTCAAGTTTACCTCAGCAATGGGCTCAGGTTATGGATCAAATTACGGTTTGTTTGGTTTCGAGTTCCAATTCAGGTTCAGTTCTTGTTCAGTTCATGTTTGTGATATTTATCGTATTTGTGTTTTGATTTGGGTACAAGTTTGTGTTAGGTTTGGGTTCTGGCTCAGGTTGGAGTTTGGTTTGGGTGTGGTTCATGTTCAAGATATTTATCAGGTTCAGGATCATGTTGGTGTTTGGGTTTGGTTTGCAGTTGTGCTCTGATTGCATTCCGGCTGAATTTTGGGTCTGGTTTTGATTCAGTTCTTCTTCAGGTTTGGGTCCAGGATCTTTATCTGGTTCCCTTTCGTTTTCAGGTTTGAGTTTTGGTTCAGGTTCTGGTCAGGTTCAGATTCGGGTCCGTCTCTGGTTTGGTTAGAGTTTGGTTCTTGTTCAGTTCATTTTAGAGATGTGAATCGGGTTTGGGCTTACATTGGTTTTTAGGTGAAGGTTCAGGTAGAGTTCAGGTTAGAGTTTGGGTTTGCTTTGTGTTCGGGTTCAGGATCTTCATCATCTTCTCCTTCTGGTTTGTGTCAGGTTATGGTTTGTGTCAGGTTACGGTTTGTATTCTGGATTTGGTTTGGATTGGGCTCAGGTTGGATTCAGAGTCCTGGTGTGGCACTATGTGTTAATGCACCAGACTACAAGCCATTTGAACTGCAAGGTTGGTGGTTCAAGTTCACCAGCTGCTCCTAGGAAACCCTTTACAGAGTCACTATGGGTCAGAATCGACTCGATGGCACTTAGCAACAACAGGTTGGGTTTGGGTATGAGTTTGGTTCAGGTTCAGGTTCAATTTTGGCTAGGGTTCAGTCTGGTTTGGTTTGTGTTTGAGCTATGATCGGTTTCAGGTTCCTGTTGGCCTTCGGGTTTTGGGTTGATTTGGCTTCTTATTAGAGTTTGTGTTTGGTTTGTGTTTGGGTTCGCGATCTTTATCAGGTTTTCCTTAGGTTCATGTCAGGTTCGAATTTGGGTTCTTGTTTGGTTTGAGTTAGGTTTAGGGTCAGGTTCAGGTTCTTTTTTTGACATAAGAATTGGTATCAGTTTCCAATTCCTATTCTGCTTCTGCTTTGGGTAAGGGATCAATTTCGGGTTTGGGTAAGTTCAGATTCATTTTGGGTTTAGATTTGGATTCAGGTTTAGGGTTGTGTTAGATTCAGGTTTAGAGTTTGGGTTTGTGTTCAAGATTAGAATCCATTTCAGGTTTGGGTAGATTGGTAGGGTTGGGATTCTAGTGGGGTTTGGGTTCAGTTCAGTTTTGGTTTCATGTTAGGGATTGAGATTGGGTTCAGGTTCAATTTAGGGATAGGGTTTCGGTTGTGTTTGGTTTAGGTTCAGGCTTGGTTTCTAGAATGAGAACGGGTTTGATTAGTGTTCCAGATATTGGTGATGTTCAGGTTCAGGCTCAGGTGTGACTTTTTGATTGGATGTAGGATTGGGTTCTGTTCATGTTCTGTTTAAGTTCAGATTCAGTTCTAGTTTGCAGTGTTTGGGTTTTGGTTCTTGTTCGTGTCAAGTTTGGGTTTGGTTTCTGGTTCTGAATTTGTTTTGGGGTTCATTTCAGGCTTGGGTTTGATTTCATGTTAGGGTTGCATTTTGGGTTCTGTTTGATTTCTGTTCAGATTCTGGTTGTGTTCAGGTTCAGTTCAGGTTTGGAATTGTTACCTTTTACTGGTTCAGGCTTGGGATCGGGTTTGTAATCACATTTTGGTTAAGTTCATTTCAGATTTGGATTCAGGATTTTGATTGGTTTCAGGTTTGGGGTCTGGTTCCAATTCCTATTCTGATTCTGATTCTGTTTAGGTACATTCAGATACATAAAAGCTAATATCAATTTTCCGTCAGTAAATGCACTGTGTTCAACAAGATGGAAATTCCCCAGGTTCTCACTAAAACAAGCTGTTTTTCACTTAAGTACCTTAAATCACGATAGTTTTCACATTAGGTAAGTTTGCTTTGTTTAAAAATGGCAATATTACAAATATATGCTGGTGAGTAAACTACTGTGTCTACTTTCCATCTAGATAAAGATTACAAGATTATTAAATGTTATCTACAATACTTTGTAATATTGGAAAATAATGTGATTCACATCAATTTGTTATTCCGGGAAAGGTTCCCACATTCCATGATTGAGAAAAACAATCCACAGGTGCTTTCCATCAAGTACATGAAATTATTTACAGCTGTCTGCCAAGTCTGGCTCATGTGGAAGAGATAATGATAAAGATAGGTTTAGTGTTCTGGTTTGGGTTTGGTTTCTGGTTCAAGTTCAGGTAGATTTAGTGTCTGAATTGAGTTTGGTATTGAGTTAGGGTTAGGAATAGCGCTTGGGTTCAGGTTCAGTTTCTGCTTTGGATTCAGATGCAACTTAATGTCACCTTTAGTTTCAAGATTGGTTTCTGGTTTGGGATCAGGTTCAGGTTTGTTTCAGATTAGGGTTTGGGTTCAGTTTTGGTTCGGCATTTGTCTTCAGGTTCAAGTTCAGAATTGGGTTTGGGTTCAGTTTCACGTTTGAGTTTAGGTTCTGTTTGGGTTTGGTCCATATTCAACATATTGATCAGTCTTGGGTATGTTGAGGTTCGGGTTCAGGTGAGAGTTTGAGTGTGGTTCTGGCTCAGCTTCTGTTTGTGTTTGGGATTTAATCAGGTTCTCATTTTGGTACATATCAGATTCAGTTTAGGTTCTGGTTTAGGTTGGGTTCAGGTTCAGGTTCTGGATCAGAGTCAGATTTGGTTTCAGATTGGATTTAGGTTCAGAATCAGGTTTGGGTTTAGAACAGAATTCAGGTTCAGACTCTTGATCTATTTCAGATTTGTGTGCAGGTTTCAATTTGTTTTTGGTTTTGGGTTGTGGTTTAGTTTGTTTGTTGAAGTGCCATCGAGTTGTTTCCGACTCGTAGCGACCCTGTATAGGGTTTCTGAGGAGCGAATCGTGAACTTGAACTGCCAACCTTGTTGTTAGGTACATTCAGATAAATAAAGACTAATGAGTACTAGAGTTCCATTAATAAATGCACTATGTTTATCAAGACTGAAAATCCCTGTGATCTCACTAAAACACTTGTACATTTCACTTATGTACATAAATCACAATATTTTTCATATTAGACATGTTTGCTTTGTGTTTAACAATGGCAGTACTAGAAATAAATGTTGGTGGTGAGAAATCCACTTTTTAAATTTTGTTTCTCTTCCATATAGATAAAGGCAACAAGATTTAAATGTTATTACTGTAGTTTATAACATGTCAAGTTAATAACCACAAGACTTTGTAATACATGGCAAGTTTCTCACATTCTATGATTGAGAAAAAACAATTCATAGGTTCTTTCAGTCAAGTTCATGAGGTTGTTTTCAGCTGTCTACCAAGAGTGTGGATCATATGGGATAGGGATAGGGTTAGTGTTCAGTCTCAGGTTCTGGTTCTAGTCCCATTTTGGCTTAATTTCAGATTCAAGTTTTAGATCAGGGTCAGGTTTGGGTTCAGTTGGGGTTGGGATCAGGTTCATGTTAGATTCAGATTTGTTTCAGATTCAGTTCAACATATTGATCAGGTACAGATTATTGCTGGTATTAGGGTTTGTGTTCTGGTCGAGTTTGGATTCAGGTTCAGGTCACAATTCAGGTTCAGTGTTTGTTCGGGTTGTTGTTTGTTGTTGTTGTCAGGTGCCATCGAGTCGGAACCGACTCATAGCGACTCCATGCACAGCAGAACGAAACAATGTTCGATCCTGGGC
>NW_006409055.1:137462-150317 GCF_000296735.1 Chrysochloris asiatica | reverse complement strand
ACGTGAGAGAGATGAGGCTTTCCGCAACTTGCAGTTAAACAGCCTTGTGGCCCAATATTCCGTGTTGTTGTTGGAGCTCCCCACTACACGTCTCGCTGCGGCTCCAAGTTCTCGCTGCGGCTCCAAGTTTGTTCGGGTACTGAGTCTTTATTGGGTTCTCATTCGAGTTCATGTCTGAATCAGGATTGGGTTCTGGTGCTGGTTCAGTTCAAGTTCAGGTTCGTTTCAGGTTTTGATTCAGGGTCAGCTCCATTTGGGTTCAGTTTGGGTTACATTTGGATTTGTTACACTTTGGGTTCAGTTGTGTTTGGGTTTAATTTGGATTCAGTGTGTATTCATTTCAGATTTGTATTGATGTTCTGGATTAGGATCTGGTTTGAGTTTGGGTTTGGGTTGGGATTTGGGTTTAGGTTTGTTTCATGTGTGGTCTGTTCGAGTTCCGGTTCTTTTCTGGTTCAGTTTAGTTTTGTTGTTGGGTTCGCATTTATGTTTGAGTTTGGATTCGGCTTTGGTTTGGTTCAGGTTCTTGTTAGGGATCGGATCAGATTTGGGCTTTGGATAGGGTTTGGGTTCAAGATCGGTTTCAGGTTCAATCTGTTAATCTAGTTCTGCTTCGGGTTCAGGTTCCAGTTTGGTTTGAGTTTAGACTTTGGTTAGGTACATTTAGGTACATAAAGGCTAATGAGTATGGTATTGTTGTTAAGTGCTACTAAGTCAGTTCCAAGTCATAGCAACCCTGTATAGGATTGCTGAAGAGCAGCTGGTGAGCTTGAACCACTGATATTGTGATTCAAACCAACCTTGTAGTCCCGCACATTAACTGTGCCATAACAAGACTCTGATGAGTACTAAACTCATCAATAAATGCACTATGTTTAGCAAGCTGAAAAATCCCCCTATTCTCACTAAAATGGCTTGTTTTTCACTTTATAGACATTGAATTAAAATAATTTTCACATTAGAAATGCTCATTTGTGTTTAAAAATGGCAATGTTAGAAATACATGCTGTTGGTGAGAAAACCACCATCTGTGTCTCTCTTCCATCTTGATAAAGACTACACAATTTTATAGGTTACCCAACATACTTTGTGATATTGAAAATTAATACTGGGAGATTTTTTCACATTTTATGATTGAGCAAAACAATATATTCTATCAAATACATGAAATTGTTTTCAGCTGTCTAACGAGATTCTGGATCATATGGAATAGGCATAGGTTTAGTGTTTGGGTTCAAGTTCAGGTTCTGATTAATGTTAGATTTGGTTTCAGATGGAATTAGGCTTTGGATCTAGTTTGGGTTCAGTTTGGATTTGGGATCTGGATCTTATTTGGTCCGGGTTCAGTTTGGTTTCAAGTTCGTATTCGAGCTCAAGTTTATATTTGGTTCACCTTCAGCTTCAGTTTCTGTTTTGATTTTGAGTTTGGGTTCTATTAAGGTTTGGTTTATATTAGATTTTTGTTAAAGTTGGGATCATTTTAGGCTTGAGTTCACGTCAGGTTCCAGCTTTCAGTTAGAGTTCTAGTTTGTTTTGAGTTTGAACATTTTTGGGGTTGTGTTTTTTTATTCAGGTTCTGGTTTCATACGTGTCAGGTTCAGCTTGCGTTCTGGTTCAGATCATGTATGGATTCGGGCTTAGGGTCTGGTTCGGTTCCGGTTTGGTTTATATTCGGGATAGGGATCAAGATCGGGTTTGAATTCAGGTTTTGGGTTCATTTCAGATTTGGTTCAGGTCTGTTTGGCTTTGAGTTCGGGTTCCATTACAGGTCAGGTTTGGGTTCTGGATCAAGTTTAGATATGGGTTGCAGTTCAGCTTCCAGATCAGTTGTTGTTTTAGGTAAGGTTAGGTGTGTTCAGGTACATTAAGGCTAGTGAGTATTAGACTTCCATCAACAAATGTACTATGTTTATCAAGATTGAAATTCTTCATGCTCTCACTAAAATGGCTTATTTTTCTCTTAAATACATTAAATCACAATAGTTTTCATATTAGAAATGTTAACTTTGTGCTTAAAAACAGCAGTGTTAGAAATAAATGATTTTGATGAGAAAACTACTGTGTCTGCCTTCCATCTAGATAAAGTCAAGATTTTAAATCTTATACACAGTACGTTCTAACATTGAATATTAATATTATCCACAGTTTGTTATAATAGAAATATATCTCACAGTCTATGATTGAGTTCAACAACCCACAGGAGCTTTCTATCAGGTACATGCAATTGTTTTCAGCTGTCTACTGAGAGTGGCTAATATACAGGGATAGGGACAGGATAAAGGATAGGGTTTATCTTTGGTTTCTGGCTAAGGTTCAGGTTTGGCTTAATGTCATATTTAGGATCGGGATGGGAATCATGTTCATGTTCAATTGTGGTTGGGGATCTGGATTTTTTTTTTTTTTTTTCAAATTCTTTCCAGCTATGGATTCAGTTTTGGAATCAATTTGGGTTTAGATTTTCTTTTGAGATTGACTTTGGGTTCATTTCATGTTTGTGATATTGGTTGAGTTCAGGCTTATCTTGGGGTTCGGGTATGGGTTCAAATTGGATTCAATTTGGTTTCAGGTTAGAGTTCAGGTTTTGGTAAGTATTCGAGATCTTAATCAGGGGGTAGATATGTGGATAGAGTTGTCCTATCCCTAATGTCCTTCTAAACTTTCTGGTTCAGATTCTGAGTATGCTTAATGTCAAATTCAGATTCTGGATCAGGTTTAGGTTTGGGTTTATGTACAGTTTGGCCTCTGGTTCAGCTTCAGGATCAGGTTTTTGTTCAGTTTCAAGTTTGAGTTTGCGTTCTGTTCAGATTTGGTTTGTATACAACATATTGATCAGATATTGTTCATTTAACTTGTGTTAAGGTTAAGTAAGGTCTGGCTTAGGTTTTTGGTTACAGATCAAGTTTGGTTGGGGTTTACGTTTTGTTCAGTTTGGGGATTTTAATCAGGTTCTTGTTTTGATACATGCCAGGTTCAGTTTGGGTTCTGTAGGTTCTTTGGGGTTTGGGTTAATGTTCAGGATGGGAATCAGAATCAGATTCAAGTTAAAACGAAGGATGGTGTTTGGGTCCATTTGGGTTCTGTTCAGGATCTTGTTAGGCATTCACTTCAGCTTTAGTTTGAAGTTCAGGGTCAGGTTCAATTTCAAGTTGAGGTTCTGATTGATGTTTGATTCATGTTTGAAATATTGATTGGGTTTGGTTTTGGATTCATGTAATAGTTTGGTTGGGGTTAGAGTTTGGGTTTGGTAAGATTTAGGCTTTTGTTCAGTTTCAGGATGCTTATTGGGTTGTCATTCTGGTTCATGTCAGGATCGGGTTTGGGTTCTGGTTCTGGTTCAGGTTCATGTTGGGTTTGAGTTCATGGTTTGTTCATTTTGGGTTCTGTTTTGGTTAAGTTTGTGTTCTGTTTGGTTTGGGTTCTATTTAGTTCAGGTTTGGTTCAGGTTAGATTTGGGTATGATTTAAGTTTGGGTTTTGTTCAGAATCAGGTTTGAATTTGGGTTGGGGTTTGGGCTCTGTTCAGATTCAGATGGGGTTCTGTTCATGTTCACGTTCTGTTGAGGTTGACTATTGGGTTCAGGTTTGTATTTGTGTTCAGATTTAGGCTTAGCTTCAAGTTCAGTTTGGATTCAGGTTTGGGTTCAAGATTGGGCTTGTGTTTGGGTTCTTGAGACGGTTCAGGTTCAGAACAGTCTTCAGGTTCAGGCTCTGGATGTAGTTTGGGTTCAGGTTCAAGTACTGATTTGATTTCAGTTTTAATATATGTTTAGGTACATTCAGGCACATAAAGGATAATAAGTACTGGACTTTTCTCAATAAATGTATTGTGCTTAACAAGATGGAAAATCCCCATGCTCTTACTAAAATGGCTTGTTTTCACTTAAGTAGATTAAATCTATTATATTCATGTACTTGAGTGAAAATACCTCTTGATTGTTTCTCTGGTTCACAGAATGTATATGGAACTTGTCAATCTTCATATGACAAATTATTGTAGGCAACATGTAAAATACTGTTGATGTTATGTACCTGTAGCCCAGGGGCAATCAGTTGTTTCCTCATCAACAACATGTATTTGAAACATACCCGTTTTATTGTCTAAACTTTCTTGAGATACTTATGTGTTTGGAACACAAACCATAGAATGCTTTTCTAAAAGCAATTGTGCAAATTTGTATCTTGTTACCTTCAAGGCACAATAGATTGGGAGATTTCTATTTCTTTCAAATGGTAATATTCTAATAATGAAAAAAGACTATTCACAGTTGTTTTAACTTAAGTACATGACATAAATAAGTTTAAAGATTTGCAATATAAAGATGACTTAGAATAATGGGTATGAGTGCCAAAAGTTGTGCCACTCAGAAAACAATAAACAATGTCCCTGGTTGTGCTTCATGATTTAAATGATAAATCAAATACATTTTGAAGAACAAGGATAGAATACTAAGCAATATGAAAGCAAATTACTGTTCAGCAGAGAAAAGTATTTAATTTAGAGTGAAAAACATCTTGTATTACAAAGGATTAGGAAGTTTCCACAACGTTATGTTGTTCTCATTGCAGATGTAAAAGTGTTTGGTTGTTTGTGTTTATAATTTACTCCTTGAAAGTATTAGAAATCTCCCAATCTCTTGTGCCTTGAGGATAACAAGATACAATTTTGCATGATCACTTTCATAAAATCAATGTAGGGGTTGTGTTACTGTCTCTGGTTGAGGTACATGATTTCAATTTTAAAAATATGATAAAGGACATTTTGTATTGCAAGGAATACATACTAAGCAATCAGAAAGCGAATTTACTGTGTATCAGAGTAAACCATTTAACTTATCACCATTCAGTAGAGAAAACTATTTAATATATGATGAAAACACCTTGTATTACAAACAGTGAGGAAATTCCCAATACTTTTAATGATTTAGAACATAATATGCTGTTGATTCCATTGTAGAATGTGAAATACAAAATTATTCAGATGTTTGTGGTTAGAAACTACTCTGAAAGAATTTGAAAGTTCCCAATCTCTTGTGCCTTGAAGATAACAAGAGGTGAATTGTCACAATCAGTATCAGAAAATTAAAGCACATGGCTTGCATTAAAAATAGGGAAATACCTCAAGACAAACGGGATCATAAAAGTGAATTTTACAAATACAAGTTGTTGATGTGGAAACAAGTGGCAGCTCCTGGCTTGTTGTTGTTGTTAAGTGCCATCAAGTCGGTTCCAACACATAGCAACCCTATATAGGGTTTCTGAGGAGCAGCTGGTGAGCTTGAACCACTGACCTTGCAGTTCAAATGGCTTTGTAGTCTGACACATTAACCCATAGTGCCATCTCCTGGCTTTCATGTATATAAAGACAAAGGTGTTTTCCATGTTATCTACAATAATTTCTTATACAAATATTGACAATTTCCATATACATTCTGTGACCTAGAAAAACAATCCACAGTTTCTTTCACTCAAGGTCATGAACGTTTCAATCTTTATATGAGTAAGTAGAGTTGGTAGCATGTTAGAACCCTTTTGACTTTATGTACATAAAAACAAGGAACAGCCCATTGTTTTTATCATCAACCACATGTATTTGTAACATTACTGTTTTATATACTCAACTTTCTTGAGAAGTTTCCCATGTTTGTAATGCAAAGCGTATTTTGATTTTCTGAAAGTGCTTGTGTGAATTTGTATCTTGTTACATTTAAGGCACAATAGGTTGGGAACATTCATATTATTTCAAAGGGTAATTTATAAACATAAACTAGCAAACTCTTCTGTATTTCATTTTTTGCAGTGAGAGGATCAACACATTACAAGATGGTTTTCACCATATGTTAAGTGGTTTTCTCTCATATACGGTAATTAACTTTCAGATTGCTTATTGTTCATTCCTTGCAATACAAAATGTGCTTGAACATATTTTTAAAACTGAAATCATGTACCTCAACTGTTGTTGTTGTTAAGTGCCATCAAGTCAATTCTGACCCATAGCGACTCCTCTGAGTAGCTAGTGAGATTGAACCACAGACCTTGCTGTTCAAATGACTTTGTAGTCTCATGCATTAAACCACAGCACCACACCTCAACTGTAGACGTGAACGGTTTATTGTTTTCTGAGTGACACAACTGGTTCTGGTTGGGGTCAAGCACAGATGACACTTGTTCTTTACCTGGTGAAAAAAACATACCCCTTGTGCTTACCAGAGTAAACATGGACCCCCTGGTGCTTTCCAGGGACAAGCACAACACTCTGGTGATAGCTAGGCACTAGCATGGCACCCTTAGTGCTTGCAGAGGACAAATATGGGTCCACTAGTTCTTGCTGTGGGTAAGCTCGTGTATCCTGGTCATTTCTGGCAACAAGCATTGGCCCCCTGTTGCTTGTCTGGGAGGTGCATGGTGCTGGCCAGAGGCAAACCAGGGCCCCAAAGGTTCTGTCCTTGGACAAGCACAGGTGCCCCCTGGTCATGGTGGGGGCAAATGTACCTCCCAACCCCCATTTTCTGACTGGAGACAGACATGAGTGTTCTGTGGTGTTGTTTGGAAGCAAGCATGGGTCTGTAGGTCCTGGTGAGAGCTAAGCACAGGACCCTTGTTTAAAACCAGGGGCAAGCAGGGACCATCTGCTGCTTTTTTGGGCCAACCTTGGACCCCCTGGTGCTTAATGCCAGCTAGTTGGGTCACCTGGTGCTTACTCCTAGCAGGCACAGGCTGTAAGCACCAGGTACCCAGTGGTGCTTGCTGGGGGCAACCGCCAACCTGCTGGTGCTTAATACTAGTAAGCAGTGGTCCCCTGGGCTAGCCATTACCAAGCGTGGCCCCCTGGTGCTGTCTGGGACCAAGCATGCCCTCCCTGGTGCTGCACATGGGCATCCACTGACTCCTCCATGTTACTGTTAGGGGGCAAGAATAGGTCACCTGGTGCTTACTTGGGAATAGCACTGGACCCTTGGCTCTTGCCAGGAGTAAGGACATACATTGTGGTGCTTGCCAATCACAAGCATGCGACCCTGCTGCTTCCAGGGGGCAAGCATGAACCCCCTTGGTGCTTGCCTAGGGAAGTGCCAGCCCCTTGGTGCTACCACACAGTAAGCACAGGACATCTTCCAGGGGGAAACCATAGGCTCCTTGGTGTTTCCCAGGCCAAGCACTAGCCTCCAGGTGCCAGCTGGAGCTAGCAAGGGCCCCTTGGTACTGGCTGGGGACAAGCACAAGCCTGTGTAGTTTACCAGGGCAAGTGCTCGCACCCCATGGGACATGCAAGGGGCAAGCATGGGCTCCCTGGTGCTTAACTCCTGGCAAGCACAGGATGCTGACTGTTTCCATGGGACAAAAATGGGCCCCCTGGTGCTTTACAGGGGCAAGGACCTACCCTCTGGTGCTGGCTGGGGACAATCCTGGGATCCTTGGTACTTCATTGGGAAAGCACAGGCCCCTAGATGCCAACAGTGGCAAGCATGGGGCCCCAGGTTCTTGCTGGGTATGAGCATGGGCCCCATATGCTGGCCAAGGGCAAGAACAGACCCCACAGTATTTGCCAGAGTGAGCATGGAACTCTCTGGTGCTGACTGGGAGCAGGGAAGCACCTGCACCCTGGTGCTTTGCTGAGGCAAGTACTGGTACCATGGTGATTGCTGGGGGTAATTATGTCCCCTGCTCAGGTGTCAGCCAGAGTAAAACATGGGTACACTAGTTATGGATGGTGCAAGTACGGGAACCTGGGTTTTGGATTGGGACCAACCCAGGAGACTGGTTCTGTCCAAAATAATATGGATGGCGCTGGTTATTGCCTGGGGGGGGGGGCAAGCAGGGAAGCACATGCCTCCTGGTGCTTTCCAGGGGCCAAGGACATGTCCTTTGGTGCTAGCTGGGGCCAAGCACATGCCCCTGATGCTTGGCTGTGATAAGTACAGGTCCACTGGTTCTTGTCTTAAGCAAGCACAGGCACCCTGGTTCTTGCAGGGAGTGGGGGGGGGGGGCAAGTGTCATCCACATGATGTTACTCCTGTCAAGAAAGGTCCTCTTGGTGCTTGCCAGGGGCAAGCATGGACCCTTAGATGCCAGCCGGGACCAAGCATGCACACACTGGCTTTGGCTGGGAGTACGACTGTGTCCACTAGTGCTGCCCAGGGCAAGCACAGGGTCCTTTTTGCTTTCTGGGGGCAAGTATGTGTCTCCAAGTGCTGGCTGGGGCTAACTGGGTCCCCTGGTGCTAGCCAGGGACAAGCATGTTCCTCCTGGTGCTTGCCGGGGCACACACAGGCCCTTTGGTGTTTGCCAGTATGATAATGAGCCTCTGATGCTAGCAGGGGACAAACAGTTGGCCTGTATTGCTTCCCATGGGTGAGCATGTGTCCTCCAGTGGCAACTACATGCCCCCTTGTGCTTACTCTCGGCAAGTACGGGTTGCCTGTTGCTTACATGGGGCAAGCACAGCCTCCTTGGTGCTGGCCAGTGCAATCATCAGCCCCCTGGTACTACTCTCAGCAAACACTGGCTCCCAGTTGTTTCCAGAGGGCAAGCTCTAGTTCCCTGGTGCTTTCCCAGGGCAATCTTGGGCCCCCTATTGCTTTACAGGGACAAGCAGGAGCCCCAATTCTATAGCAGAGGTGTTGCCATAGAGCCCCCTGGTGCTGGTTGAGAGCAAATATGGGTCACCTATTGCTTGATGGGAACTAGCACAAGCCCCTTGGTTCTTGCAAGGACCAACCATGGGCCTCCTGTTGCTTGCCTGGGATGAGCACACACCCCAAGATGTTTACTTCCAGCAAGCATGGGCCCCCTTGATGCTTGCCTAGGGAAACACCAGCCCCTTTGTGCTAACTCCCCAAACACGGGCCATCTGTTGCTTGCCAGTGTGAGCACGTGCCCCATGGTGCTCGCTGAGGGCACGCATAGACCCTATGGTTCTTGTGGGTGTAAGTATGGGCCCCTGGTTCTGGCAGGAGACAAATACACATCCTGTATTGCTTGTCAGGGCCAAGCACATGCCCTGCGGTGCTTTCTAGTGGCAAGCACGGGTCCCCTGGTCCTTTCTTATGGAAAGCACAAAACCTCTGTTGTTTCCAGGGGTGAACATCGCCTCCAGGTGCTACTCCTAGCAAGCACTGGCCTCCAGTTGCTTCCAGAGGGCAAGCATTGACTCACTAGTGATTTCCAGGGGCAATCTTGTGCCCATTGGTGCTTTGAGGGGGCAAGCACGGGTCCCCAGGTGCCGGCATAGGTGAGCACAGGCCCTATGGTGCTGGCTTATAGTGAGCATAGCCCCATGGTTCTTGCCCGAGACAAGGCCGGGTCCACGGATGGCTGCTGGGGACAAGCCTAGGCCCCTTGGTTCTTGCCAGGGGCAAGCACAGGACCACTGGTTTTTGCCGGGACAAGCATGGGCCTATTAATGCTTTATGGGAGCAAGCATGGGGCTAGCACTGGTCTCTTTGTTCTTACAGGGGCCATGCATGGGCTACTTGGTGCAGGTTGGGCTAAGCATGGGCCTCCTGGTGCTGGTCAGGGATAAGCTTGGGCCCTCTGTTACTTACTGCCAGCATACCTGGCCCCTTGGTAATTGCTAGAGACAATAGCAGGCACCTAGGTCTTGTGCAAACACTGCCCCAGGCTGGGGCTAGCATGGGCTGCCTGGTCCTGGCCAGGTGATTCTTACTGGAAACAAGCATGGGAACCCTGTTACTTCCAGGGGGCAAGCACAGACCCCTTGGTACTTACCAGGAGTAAATATTAGACCTGGTAAACACTGGCCCTAGGTGCTTGCTGGGAGCAGTTTGGGGTCTCTTGATGCTTTATGGGTGCAATCACAGGTTCCTGGCGCTGACTGGAGAGAACATGGGCCCCGTGGTACATTACAGGGGCAAGCACTGGCCTGAAGGTACATGATGGAGGTGAGCACGGGCCCCCCTTACTGCTTGCTGGGGCTGAGCATGGTTCCTGTCCTATGTGCCAGGGTTGAGCATGGGCTCCTTTTAAAATAATAATAATAATAATTTGTAATTTTTTAAATTGATAACTGTATATCTCGGAAAATTGGAAATGTGACTACAAAGAGCTTCATAGTAAAAGAAAAGAGGAGATGATTTCAAAAGGAAATTAAAGATTAAAAATCTCCACTGCAGAGCATACATATTAAAGCTCACAGTCATAAACACTCTTGAATATTGAAGTTAGACTAATATCATTGGTCAGCTGCATTCCAAATATAGAAATGAATGCCTACTATAAATGTTGTAGTACCATTTTGTGATTTTGTAAAAACTTTTAGTAGGTATGAGAGCATTTCTACAAAATGATCCATGCAAGCCATTTTCCAGATAAATAATTAAAATTTTTCTATGAATCAAAAAATGCAATCCTCAGTAGCTATATTTAAATATTGAAGAGAGAAGACATTTCTATTTTATTCATGTAAATTAAATGAAATGCAAAAATAGTTTCAAAATGATACTGTACCACAGAACAATGTCCAGGATCTAGGATTTAGGATAGGCATCAGTGAATTTTTCAGTAAATGGTACATTGTAAGTATTTTAGTTTTTGCAGGCAAAGAGGCAAAGCGGGGTGTTTCACAAGTCTGTTGCCTGCTTCTCAGCTCTTGCATTGTAACTTTAAATTCAAAAACAGAAAATGCATAAAAGAATGTACATCGCTATGTTCTAATAAAACTTTATTAATATTGAAATGTCATTATTATTCTTTTAGTTATTTTCCAACATTAAAAAAAAAGAAGAAGAAGAATATTAGTTCATGGAACGCATAAGCCAAAATAAGAGGCAGGTCAGACCTGGCCTTCAAATTGATTTTTGTTAACCTGTGATGGAGAAGCCCAATCAACATGCATTCCTTCAATGGAGACAAAAGTTAGAACTCTGAGATACAGTATTGGTTATTTAAAAAGCTGTTGCCGATAGTCTAGACTGGATTTTCTATGCTGCTGCTTCCTCAAATGTAAGTTCTAGGTCCACAGACATCACAGCATTTCCCCAAGTATGGGCACTGAATACTGTTTGAAAACTATTGGGAAACAATCTCAGTTCAACTTTCATAAGAGAAAAGAATGCACATCCAAGGAGCACTCTGGCTGCATTTCTTCCAACATAGATTTGTTGGTTCTTTTGGCAGTCCATGGCATTTTCAATATTCTCCTTCAACACCATTACTCAAAAGCATCAATTTTTTCTATGGTCTTCCTTATTCACTTCCAGCTTTCATATTCATATGAGATTATTGAAAATGCATGGCTTGTGTCAGACACACCTTAGTCCTCAAGCTGACATCTTTGCTGTTCAACATTTTAAAAAGGTCTTGTGCATCAAATTTGCCTAATGCAACACATTATTTGATTTCTTGACTGCTGCTTCCATGAATGATGATAGTGAATCCAAGAAGAATGAATTCCTTGACAACTTTAATGTTTTCTCCATTGATAAGTATGTTGTTATTGTGAGTGTTGGAAATGTAAAGGTGGACATATTATAGCAAAGAGGGGAGTGATTAACTTTTCAGTCTAGGAGCGGAGGGCCCTGGGACCATCAATGAAGAAGAGCAGAGAGCAGGACCCTACCTAGAGAAGCAGTGATGCCTGAGATGGAGGCAGAGAAGATGACATGGAGAGATGGAGTGGCTGGGGACTTGAGATCCAGAGAGAGAAAGAGGCTGTATGCTGATGATCTTAGGGGGGTGGGCAGGCTTGCAGTGTGTACCCTTTGGTTGGGTGATGATGTGTGGATGGGATGGTAGCTATGGCAATGAAATGATATATGATAGACTGAATGTATAGCTGATACTCTCCCATGTAAACTATCACATAATTCACAATAAAACATTTATTTAAAAAAAGAATGTTGTTATTGGTCCAATGTTAAGATGCAATCCATACCAAAGGCTGTACTATTTGATCTTCATTAGTAAATATTTTAAGTCATCTTCATGTTCAGCAAGGTTGTATTATCTGCATATTACAGGTTGTTAAATGAGTCTTCCTCCAATCCTGATGCCACGTTTTTCTTCATATAACCCAGCTTCTCAAATTTTTTGCTCAGAATACAGGTTGAGTAAATATGCTGAAAGAATACAACTCTGTCACATGCCTTTCTTAATACTAGGTGCATTGAAGGAATTGGCAAAGAACAAGGCACTAGGAATTGATGGAATCAAAATGGAAATCTTTCAAGAAAGTGAGGTGGCACTGGAATCACTCACTCATCTATGCCAAGAATTTGGAAGTCAACATCTGGCCAACTGATTGGAAGACATCTATATTTGTGCCCATTCCAAGGAGAGGTGACCCAACAGAATGCAGAAATAATCAGACAATCTGTTTGATATCCCATGTAAATAAAATTTTACTAAAGATAATACAGAAATGGCTGAAAACATACATTGACAGAGAACTTCCAAAGGTTCAAGCCGGATTCAGAAGAGGCCGTTGAATGAGGGATATTATTGCTGATGTCTGATGGATATTGGCTGAAAGCAAATGTTTACCTGTGCTTTATTGATTATGCAAGGGCTTTTAATTGTGTGGATCATGACGAGCTATGGACAACATTGTGAAGTATGAGTATTCTGGAACACTTAATTATGCTCATGAGGAATCTGTACATGGACCAATAGGCAGTTATTTGAACAGAACCTGGGAACACTGATTTTTTTTTTTTTTTTAAGGCGCATTGTATCTAGATTCCCTCTTCCCTCTTGAAAGCTTGTAAGCCAGTCACTTCTTGTCTTTGTAGCTCCCCACACCCCATTTTGGGTAGCCAATGTCCAAGTTGCCCATCCCTGTCTACTCTGTGTGTGGAGGGTGCAGGAATGATTCTTGCTGTTAGGACTTGTTCCCTCTTTTGAG
>NW_006409055.1:136189-136758 GCF_000296735.1 Chrysochloris asiatica | reverse complement strand
AAAAAGGTGCATTGTATAGTGCTAATGAATTTGAGCTAAGACATTAGAGGCTTTCAATGAGTCAAGAAGTTAGTGTTGCTGTAAAGTGCCATCTAGCTGACTCATAGTAACCTTGTTTGTGGTTTCTGAGAGGCAGCCAGTGGGGTTTGAACCACTGACCTTGGTGTTCAAACTGATCTTGTGGTCCAGCACATATCCTACAGTTCGACACCAGCCTTATCTGGTAATAGTATTCATTTAAATACTTGTCTTCTTTCTTCTTTGTTATTCACTAAGATAACAACTGTCTCCTATTGTTCATGTTGCTATATCCATAGATTAGTTGTTTTAGAATTAAGTTTTCCTTTCTGCTGGACCAACAGGTAACTGACTTACTTCAGATGAATAAATGGAGTTTTAATTGGAGGCTTGGGGCGGGGGGGGGGGCACAACAAACTGGAATAAAAAGAAATCAGCTGCCTTTCAGAAACCCTATTCAGGATCACCATGAGTTGGAACTGACTCAACAGAACAACAACATATCCATTAGTTGAAATGCAACTTCTAAAATGAATAATAGCTAAGTCGAG
>NW_006409055.1:130736-136089 GCF_000296735.1 Chrysochloris asiatica | reverse complement strand
TTGTTGTTGTTGTTAAGTTATTCACTTATTTTGGCATATATTTAGTGAATATGTCTGATGTGAATGGACAGAGTTTGACTTATGAATTCAAGTATAATCATGTAATTCTTCCTACCACAAAACCAGGATAGTGATGTATAAGCTTTCTTGGAACACACAGGACTGGGATGTCTTGCTGCACTCACATCAGAATGTTTGCACCTCATCTTTTACAATTGATAGTGATTTACTAGCATCTGGGATATGTTGGCAGTTTGTCATACACAATTGCCTTCAGACAAGCTATCTGTGAAGATGCTGAGTAACAAGGCTATTGCTGGGCATGGGATTTGACCTCTGTCACATTATGTTTAACCCCAAACAGTTAAAAAGAAATATATGTATTTATGAGGAAATAATAATTTACTTGATTTTTAAACTATGTTTACATGGTAGGTAGCGTATTTGCTTTCTCTAGTAGTCAGAAAATGCCAACTATTGAATAGCTACATATTCTTAACAATATTTTGTTAGTGGATTTTTTTTTTCTTCTACAAATTACATTATTTTGTAGTCAATAATATATATATATATTTTTTTTTTCTATTCTAACTTTATTTTAGGAGAAGAATGCAGTAGCCTTAAATTATTTTACAAAACCAGTATCAGTAACCAACCTGTATCCAGTTTGTTGTTGCTGATGTTAAGTTCCATCGAGTCATTTCTGAACCATAGCGACCTTGTATAGGGTTTCCAAGGATCAGCTGGTGAGGTTGGACCACCAACATTGTAGTTTAAATAGCTTTTCAGTCTGGCACATTAACTCACAGTGCCACACCAGGATAAAACATATTTTTGCAGTTGTATTAAAATTAATACATATAATAATTGAGAGGAACAAAACAGACAAATTGAAAAACAACAGTGTTTTTCAGAATGTCACTCATCTTTACATAATTGTGTCAACAGTAAGGGCAACAAGAAAATGCAAATCTCACTTTTATAAACCCATATGAAAAACATCAGTAAAGCATGTCAAGGTCTAGAGATTTTATGGAAAGTTAACAAGATGCATTTGGTTCTGGTAAGAATACATATATTTGTCTGTAAGGGAAGGTCAGACACACCTTTGCCAACAGTGATATTTGGATTAGGTCACTTTAGAATCAGAAGATACAGTATTTATTGACTATGCTCCATATTCCAAGAACTCTGAGGAGTGGCAAGAGGAGGGAAAAAAATCCCTTTTTTCAATTCTTGCATTTGTCAATTACAGATTCAGATTAATTAACACAATTTTCATATTGGAGGTAAAAAATAATCAAATAGGAACTTCACATGCTTCATAATTAAATAATTTTTGGTTATGCACACATATATATGGATACTTACACACAAAGATCATAAAGAATATTAATTATTTAATAATGAATCACAGGACCAACATTCAGTGCTAAAAAATTATAATAATTCCCCCAAAGGAGAAAAACTATACCTCCTTTTTAGTGAAAAGACTAAAATGGCAATATCTAATACCTGTATTATTATTGGGTTTCATACTTTGCTGGGGACAGCATACACAGACCCTGGGTTGATCAGTGGCAGCCCCATTAAACCACCTCTGAATATAATCAGTTTCACCTAGATGTTCTCCTTCCTCCTGAAAGTATACAGGAATGTGATAATTAAGAACAATGTAGCATTTTAGATATAGATAAATGAAGCCCGGTGTCTGAGATCTTGCTCACAAACAAAAGTTTGCAAAGTGTACAGAGACAGCTTGGCTCCTTTCAGGAACCTTGCTTTATGTTAAGTATCCTTAAGAAAGCACACATCACTGCTCTAGATCATTTAAGCCTAAAAGTTAATATATAACAGCTTGATTGAACCTTTTTTCTGCAAAAATAAAAATGTTAGATTGTTAAGAAAAACTATGAAAATATTTTTAAAGTTGTTCCTGTGAATCATTTTGTCCTGTTTTGAATGATTAATCACATTTCAGTTCCGTATCCTGTCTTAATCACATCCTCCCTTTGTGAGTGAATTACATCATTCCTTTGTAACAAATCCTTCCCTAAAAAAGAGAATAAAAGACTGAGGTAGAGTTAGATCTGTGTGTAATGCTTTGCAATGCTGTGCAATGCTGTGCAATGCTAGGCAAAATGTTTGCAAATCTGTCTACCTGCCAGCTTGCATCATATCTGTGTGTCTGTCTTTTTTGTATGTATTTCTTCTCTCTCTTTCTCTATCCCTTTCGCCACCAGATCTCCCTTCTTCATGACAGCATCACTTCCTTATGGAGACTGGACCTCGACATTCCTGGTGCCCAACGTGGAGCACGAAGATTAGGGTAAATAATTGTGCTCGGTCTGGTAAGGACCCTGTTCCTGGAATTCGTGATCCCCTCAGTAAAAGAGTAGGGCTGGGAAGGAACAGGAAGAAATTGAAGAGGATGGGTAAGATAGAATCCAGTCCTCGTTCAGTGTATCTTAAAATTTTTAAGATATTTCTGCAAAAAAATGAAATTCATTTTGATGAAGGAAACGTCTGATTCTTTAAAGTTTATTCAGATGATTAGTCCCTGGTTACCTGAGAATGGAACATTAGATGAATCAGATTGGAAAAAAGTAGGGTGTGACATGAAACTTTGGCTTATAGATCACAGAGATGACAACAACAATCTTATTCCTGAAAATGCTATCACTTATTGGTATATTGTTAAACAAGCTGTTACTCATGCTAAAACTGATTTACTTGGGTCTGAGAATGTTTTTCAGGATTGTGATAAGTCTTCATCACTCCTAAATGAAACGAAACCGAAAAAAACTTGCTAAAAAGCACCCAGCCCCTAAGTACATAGTGGACTTAGCTGATGTGCAAGAGGAGTCCGACTCTTCTAGTTCAGATTTTGAGAAATTGAGTCCTGAAGATGAGATTACTGTAGAGGAGGAAGCAGCTCATTATAATGTGCCAGACTGGTCTTCTAATCCCCACCACCCATGGCTTAAAGGGGCAAAAACTGAGTCTGTGTCGTGGCATTCTTGTCTCCAAGCAGCTGTGAAAGAGGCCCGTCGGCTGGGTGACCCCTTTTTTTCTTTCCCCATCATGTATGATAAAGATGATGAACTGGACTGGGAACCAGTCTCTTTTAAAGTACTAAAAGATTTGAAAGAAGGTTCCACTAGATATGGTCCTACTGCACCATATGTCCAATCACTTCTGGAAACTTTGTTCGGTTTATATCTCACTCCATCTGATTGGCAAACAGTATCTCGTTCATGTTTGTCTGGAGGACAGTTTCTTATGTGGAAAGTTAATTTTGAGGATAAGGTCAGAAAATTGCTCTCTGAAAATTTTCTCAAAACTGACGAGTATGAAATAAAGGGGCTTCCTGTTTATATGAGTATAGGAAGATGGGCCTCACTAGGTCAACAGCTGCACATTCCCCAGGATATTTTGGTAGAGATTTCCACTTGTGCTTTAAGAGCCTGGTGCACTCTCCCCTCCTCGGAAAATCGACTGACTCCTTGGTCTGAGGTAAAACAGGGACCTAGTGAGGCCTATACTGATTTCATTGCTCGTCTTAGACATGTAGTCACTAAATCTATAGCTGATAATACAGCTGCTGATATAGTAATAAGACAACTTGCTTATGAAAATGCTAATAAAACCTGTGAGACTTTCCTTAAAACCCTCACGAGAGATGCTGCTATAGGAGATTATGTTCAACTGTGTGCAGATTTTTCTCCAGCTATGGCTCAAGGTTTGGCAATTGCAGCCGCATTACAAGGAAATTTCCCTGGAGGAGTTCCCTCTCAATTAAAACAAAGAGGGAGATGCTCCAACAGCAACTGCTTTTCATGTGGCTAGCCCAGACATTTAGGTCGGGACTGTCTCCAGGAAAAGTGTATTTCTCAAACGGTTCAGTATCAATCCACAGGGCCGGCCCCAACTACTATTTGTCTGCTATGTGAAAAAGGGTTTCATTGGCAGAAAGATTGTCATTCTAAATTTCATAAAAATTGTAATCTGCTAGGATCACCACAACAGCTGCAGGGAAACCACCCTTGGGCCCAGTCCCGGGCCCCTCAAATAATGGCAACATACTTAGCCAATCCTTTCCAGGCCAAGCAGTTACAAACACTATTGACAGCCTTACCTGTTATGAAAATTCCCAATGGTATTTTTGTCCCTTTTCCCCGTGGAAATGGGGGTCTAATTATAGGAAGAAGCTCCACCTCCTTACAAGGCATTCTTGTTTTGCCTGGAGTTATAGACACAGATTATACTGGAGAATTAAACATTTTAATTAAGCCCCCTACAAAAACTCAACAGATATATGCCGGTCAATGCATTGCTCAATTACTATTATTACCTCTAGTTAAATGAGGCTTAACTCTTACTAATGTCTCTCAAAATAATTCTGCATTTGGTTCTAGTGATTTGGTTTTTTAAATTGAGAAAATTAAAAGAGGTCATCCCACCAGGATCCTAATGATTGAAGTCAAACATATGGAGGGAATTTTATATACTGGACCATATGTCTCATGCATTGCTGGAAAGGACTGGCCTTCCTCCTGGCCCACTACACCTACCCCTTCACCCCTGGTTGATGTAGATAAAGCTTCTAATGTTGCTCAAAGTTCCATTATTCTACATTGGAAAGGTGGAGAACATACTGGTACTTTTCAACCCTACATTGTGCCTTCTCTTCCTCTTACATTATGGGGTAGAGATATTTTAGATAAAATGGGCACTCTTCTTATTTCATCCAATGATCCTGCTGTCCAGCAAATGATGCAGACGGGCTTCACCTCAGGAAAAGGGTTAGGAAAAACTTTAAAAGGAGACCCTGCTCCTATAAAAATAAAGCCTCAAATTAGCAAGCAGGATTTAGGTTATCAGTCTTTTTCGTAGGGACCACTGTTGTTACTGCTGATCCTATTACTTGGCTTTCTGATCAGCCTGTCTGGGTTGATCAGTGGCCCCT
Source organism: Chrysochloris asiatica (assembly GCF_000296735.1). Lineage (NCBI taxonomy): Eukaryota > Metazoa > Chordata > Mammalia > Afrosoricida > Chrysochloridae > Chrysochloris > Chrysochloris asiatica. The sequence goes on along the minus strand of NW_006409055.1, from coordinate 131,120 downwards.
TACACAATAAAACCTGCAGTTGGCAGCCTCTTTGCTTCAGGAACAATTAAATCAGGGACGTATAGAGCCTTCTACAAGCCCTTGGAACACTCCTAATTTTGTTATTAAAAAGAAATCCGGTAAGTGGAGACTGTTGCAGGATCTTAGAAAGGTTAATGTTACTATGGAAACTATGGGTGTCCTTCAGCTGGGTCTCCCCTCTCCTGTTTCTCTTCCTAAAAATCATAACATTATTGCACTAGACTTACAAGGTTGTTTTTTCACTATTCCTTTATATCCTGTGGATAGGAAACGGTTTGCTTTTAGTCTCCCTTCTATTAATCTACACCGTCCTCATCAAATATTTCAATGGCGAATCCTTCTAATAAGAATGAGAAATAGTTC
>NW_006409055.1:119319-128321 GCF_000296735.1 Chrysochloris asiatica | reverse complement strand
CGCTATGAGTCGGTTCCGACTCGATGTCACCTTACAACAACAACAGACCTTATTTGAAGCTTACTACTGCTGATTTGAAGCCTTTATTTGATATTCTTAAAGGAGACTCTTCTCCTAAATCTCCAAGCATCCTAACCCCTGAAGCTATTCAGGGATTGAAACTTGTTGAGGAGGTTATTGCAAATCAAGTGATTAAACGCTTAGATGATTCCGTCCCCTGTGATCCTATTGTTCTCTTGACATTACTGACACCTACCGGAGTCATTGGCAAATGCGGGGACCTTTAGAATGGATTCATTTGTCTGCCTCTTCTTCAAAAATAATTGTTCCTTATTATGTTCAGTCAGCCAATTAATCATTAAACCTTGTAAACACAGTAGAGAGATTTTAGGATGTAATTTTAACAAAATAATACTCCCTTATACTAGTGAACAGTATGAATGGCCCCTTAATATTTCAGCTGACTTTTCCTTGGCTTTTTTGGCCTTCACGGGACAAGTCTCGTTTCACTTGCCAAAAAATCCCTTGTTACATTTTTTTAAAGACACAGAAAGTAATTTTTCCTTCTGCCTATCGTGACAATCCCCTCACTGAAGGACTGACTATTTATTTAGACGGTTCTTCTAATGGGAAGGCTGCTTTTGCTAGTCCTGATTCTACTCAAGTTTCCCTACTACTTTTTCTTCCACCCAGAAAGTAGAGATTTTTGCTGTCATAAACGTTTTTGAGATCTTCACTTACTGTCCTATTAACTTTTACACTAACTCGCAATATGTGTCTCGTTTGTTTCCTGATATTGAGACTGCGGTTATCAATTTTGATAAAACGTCCATCAATGATTTATTATATGCTTTACAAATTTTAGTGCACAACCACAAATTTCCCTATTTTGTAGGACATTTATGAACACATACTCAATTGCTGGGTCCATTAAACTTTGAAATTTCTTACGTAGATCGTTAAACTCAATTGGCTCTTATCAGTGACCCTGTGCAGGCTGCTAAGAATTCTCATGCCCTTCACCATCAAAATTCTCAAGCGCTATGTCTTCAGTTTTCGTTGTCCCGTGAAATAGCTCATCAGATTGTTAAAAATTGTCAACATTGTCCATCTCCTTTGCCTTCTGCTCCTATGGGTGTCAACCCCCATGGCTTAAAGCCTGGCACACTCTGGCAGATGGATGTTACTCATGTTCCCTCTTTTGGAAAATGGTATTTTGTTCATGTTACAGTAGATACCTTTTCCAGATTACTTTTTGCCAACATTCATACAGGTGAAGCTTTTAAAGATGTGCAATAACATTTGTGTGCTTGCTTTGCCTTTATGGGTATGCCAGCTCATATAAAGACTGATAATGGCCCTGCTTATAGCTCAAAAGCTTTTGCTTCCTTTTGTAATACCTTTTTAATCAAACATTCTACAGGCATACCATATAACCCTCAAGGGCAAGCTATTATTGAAAGAACAAATCAATTACTTAAATCTCATATTTCTAAACTACAAGATGTTGAATATAAGTATATTTCACCACATCATTTATTATCTCATTCTCTCGTCGTACTTAATTATTTGAATAAAGATTCTGAAGGATTTTCTGCAAGTCAAAGGCACTGGAATGCTGTACCTTCCTCTTATCCCTTGGTTATGTGGAAGGATGTTTTAAAATCACAATGAAAAGGCCCAGATATACTGCTGTCCTCTGGGCGCAGCTATGCATGTGTCTATCCACAGGATGCAGAATCCCCCATATGAATACCCGACCACCTCATCCGCCCCTTCAACTTCAATGCTGACATCAAGAAGGCATGCTCGCCCGACTTTCCAACGTCTGTCTCTACAAAAACTAGCAAGTATGCCACCGACTCCTCCACGATGACTGACTGCTTCAACCTGGGGACAGATTAAGGCATTGACCCGCAACACTGAGACCACCATTGTGACCCAGGGCAACCAGTGACTTCTACTAACCCCGTCACTGCATGTGTGGCAACACCTTTTTCTATAATTTATACAGGTTCTGAAAGTTTGTTTAAAATGTATAAAGACCCCCATAGTGTTTCTCATGTTTTTTGCTCTAATTGTTTTCTTTCCAATTGTATTGTTTATCAACCACCATATGTTTTATTATCTGTTAATGTTACCAGAATTAACGCCATTCATTGTGCTGCTTTGGCCCTTAAATGTGCCACGTGTTGTGTTGCTGCTCTCATTTTAGGAATCACTGCATTAATAGGAAATATTACTTCTTTTGCCCTTTCCACCGCCTCCCTTGTATAATCAGTTAATACTGCCCATAATGTAAATCAACTTTCTAGAAATGTTAATCTTGCTCTTACAGTCCAAGAGCAAATAGATAAAGGTTTACAAAATACAATAAATGCTTTAGAAGAAGCAATATTGTTTATGGGAAATAAGATTCTAAATATCAAGTTGAAAATCTCAGTTTAATGTTATTCATTGTATAAGTGGATTTGTGTTTTCTTATAATAAAACAGAACATGATTGGAACTTAATTCAACATTATATTAAGGGGTTGTGAAATAATACTCGCTTGTCCATGGATATTCAACAGATACATGCTCAAATTTCTGATATAAGTAATTCTCAAGTTGGGTCTCCGTCTCTGACTGAAGTGGCTACTAGTTTTGCTACCTCTGTTAAAAACTATGTTTCCTCTATGAATTGCCACACCCTTTTGCAGAATGCTGCTGTTATTGGAGGACTTATTCTTCTCCTTTTTTTCCAGTTATCGTCTCATTGCTACATTATGTTTCAGCCCTCACAGTCGACATTCGCACCCTCCAATTAAAACAAAGAGGGGGTATATGCTGGGGACAGCATACGCAGAACCTGGGTTAATCAGTGGCAGCCCCATTAAACCACCTCTGAATATAATCAGTTTCACCTAGATGCTCTCCTTCCTCCTGAAAGTATATAGAAATATGATAATTAAAAACAATGTAGCATTTTAGATATAGATAAATGAAGCCTGGTGTCTGAGATCTTGCTCACAAACAAAAGTTTGCAAAGTGTACAGAGACAGCTTGGCTCCTTTCAGGAACCTTGCTTTATGTTAAGTATCCTTAAGAAACCACACATCACTGCTCTAGATCATTTAAGCCTAAAAGTTAATATATAACAGCTTGATTGAACCTTTTTTTCTGTAAAAATAAAAATGTTAGATTGTTAAGAAAAACTATGAAAATATTTTTAAAGTTGTTCCTGTGAATCATTTTGTCCTGTTTTGAATGATTAATCACATTTCAGTTCCATATTCTGGCATTCTGTCTTAATCACATCCTCCCTTTGTGAGTGAATTACATCCTTCCTTTGTAACAAATCCCTCCTTAAAAAAGAGAATAAAAGACTGAGGTAGATTTAGATCTGTGTGCAATGCTGTGCAATGCTAGGCAAAATGTTTGCAAATCTGTCTACCTGCCAGCTTGCATCATATCTTTGTGTCTGTCTTTTTTGCATATATTTCTTCTCTCTCTTTCTCTATCCCTTTTGCCGCCAGATCTCCCTTCTTTGTGACACCCACACTTCCTTATTGAGGCTGGACCCCGACATAGGACATCGAAAATATTTTTTTTGCTAAATTATTATTTTTGACATATCTTACCACCTAGCAGCAACTAAGAAAAAAGACCTGGCATTCTTCTTCTTTAAGTATTACAACCAAGCAAACACTATTGGACACTTCTACTCTGTTACATAGGGTCACTATGAATGTTGAAGGTGCCTAACATCAACAATAGTTATATTTTATTAGGTTATTTCTCATTCATTATGTTGTTGTTGTTGTTAAGTGCCATTGAGTCAGTTCTGACCCATAGCGACCCTGTACAGGGTTTCTGAGGGTATAAATCTTTATGGGAGTAGAAAGCCTAATCGTTCTCCTGTGGAGTGGCTGGTAGTTTCGAACCGCTGACCTTAAGGTTCGCAGCCCAATTTGTAACCACTATGCTACCAGAGCTCCTTATAGTCCCATTCATATACGTGGGGCATAATTCATATAGTTGATAATACATATGATGGTAGTTACATGGGGTATAAGAAATTTGAAGTGGTGAGACTTGTACAATGCACTGCAACTGGTACAATATATATTAATCAGATTATAGGGTCACCCATGGTGGACAGGTTTCAGATGAGCTTACAGACAAAGACAAAATAGAAAGAAAGAGTGACAAAATACTTCTGAATCTCTAGTCACTGAAAACTCTATGAATAGTAGAGAAACATTGTCAGATACAAGACCAGAAGGTGGAAATGCATTCAGAATGCAACTGGTAGAAAAAAATCCTCCTCAAAGTAGAATTGACCAGAATGACGTGAATAGAGTTGATGGGCCACAACTCAAAATTAAGAGAAACAGATGTAAACAACCATTTAAAATTGGAACATGGAGTGTACGAAGCATAAATCTGGGAAAATTGGAAGTTCAACCATTTCAAGAGGTACCATATTAACAAGAGCCAATGATACTCAAGGAGGAAGTCCAAAGTGCATTGAGGGAATTGGCAAAAGAGGGCACCAGGAATTGATGGAATAAAAATTGAAATCTTTCAAGAAGTTGAGGCAGCACATGAGGCACTCATTATCTCTGCCAAGAAATTTGGAAGACAACTATCTGGCCGAATGTTTGGAAGAGATACATATTTGTGCCCATTTCAAACAAAGGCTATCCAACGGAATGAGGAAATCATCAGAACATCTTTTTGATATCTCAAGCGAGTAAAGTTTTGCTAAAGGTAATACAGAAATGGCTACAATCGTACATTTACAGAGAACTCTCAGAGGTTCAAGCTGGATTCAGAAGAGGCCGGGGAACAAGAGCTATCATTGCTAATGTCCAATGGATCTTTGTTGAAAGCAGAGACTATCAGAAATATGTTTACCTATGCTTTATTAACTATGCAAAGGATTTCAATTGTGTGGATCGTGACAAACTATGGACAACATTGAGAAGTATGAATATTCCAGAACACTTCATTGTACTTCTGAGAAATCTGTACCTGGACCAAGAAGCAGTTGTTCGAACAGAGCATGGGAACACTGAATGTTTTAAAATTGGGAAAGGTGTGAAAAAGGTTGTGTTCTTTCACCATACTTATTCAACCTTTATGCTGAGCAAATAATCCGAGAAGCTGGGTTCTATGAAGAAAAACGTGGTGTCAGGATTGGAGGAAGACTCATTAACAACCTGCGATATGCAGATGATACAACCTTGCTTGCTGAAAGTGAAGAGGACTTAAAACATTTACTGATGAAGATCAAAGAGCACATCCTTTGGTATGGATTGCATCTCAATGTCAGGAAAATAAAAATCCTCACCACTGGACCAACAAACAACACTCTTATAAACGGAGAAGAGAATGAAGTTGTCAAGGACTTCATTCTTCTTGGATCAACTATCAACACTCGCGAAAGCAGTAGTCAAGAGATCAGACGACGTATTGCAGTGGGCAAATATGCTGCACAGGAACTTTTTGAAGTGTTTAAGAGCAGAGATATCAGCTTGAGGACTAAGGTGCGCCTGGCCCAAGCCATGGTATTTTCAGTAACCTCATAGGGATGCCTTTGAGTTGTGTGGTTGGAGGAGAATACTAAAGGTGCTATGGGCTGCCAAAAGAATCAATAGATCTGTTTTGGAAGAAGAGCAGCCAGAGTGCTCCTTGGAGGCCAGGATGGCTAAGCTTCACCTCTCATACTTTGGACATGTTGTCAGGAGGGAACAGTCGCTCGAGAATGATGCCGTGCTTGGTAAAATGGAGGGTCAGAGAAAAAGAGGAAGACCCCTAATGAGATGGATAGGCCAGGAGGCATCATTGATGGTGTCGGTAATGAGGTTGGCCCAGGATAGGACATTGTTTCACTCTGCTGTGCAGGGGGTCACTATGAGTCGGTTCTGACTCGATGGTACCTCACAACAACAACCAGGAGGCAGTCATATGCAATTTTGTTTCTGCAATAATCTTCATGACACTCTGTGCTTGGGTGATTGATTACCTTTCTTACTTTTCTTTCTCTGAATTGCTTCCTACTTTTTTTTCTGCTTCCTATTTTTATTTCTCTGAATTGCTTCCCAGTTTCTTTTCCCCTATCAACAACCACCAATCCCATGGATTTCCAGTGTTTGCATAAGCAAGTACTCATCTACATGTACATGAAACATTGTTGTTGTGAAGCTAACAAAATGATTGGTGGCTGAACCCACCAGTTGCTATGCAGGATAACGGTGAGACAGTCTGATCCCATACAGATTGATAGCTTTGAAAAACCTAGGAAGCCTTTTCACTCAGTTCTCATAGAATTGTTATAAGTCAAAATCAAGTGTGTTGCAGTGGTTTTGGTTTGATTTTTGTGTCCATTTATAATCAATTAGTTGTTCAATTCAACTTACCATGGTGGCTTATGCTGCTTCCAGTTGGAAAGTGTGAGAACTAACCCAAATATATCACGTGACACTTTCTGTGCCCTACTGCCCTTAGGATCCTGAAAGCATTTCCTGCTCATGACTACCTGGTAAGTTTCCTAGCCCATTAGAAAAGATAAGTACAGAATCAGAGGTCATGTAACTTATCCATTTACCCTTAGTTTGTTAGTAAGAGTAACGGACTTGGAGAGCTGTCATGGTCACATTAATCAATGCTAGATGCTATGGTTTGTGGACTCCTGGTGTTGTGTGTAGGATCGGAAATGGGCTGTATACTACAAGTTTAGCAGTTCAAACCCACCAGTTGTTCTCAGAAACCCTGTACAGTGTTGCTATGAGTGGAAACCACTTAACAATAACACAAGAGAAGGCACTTAACAATAACAGGGATGATATGTACCAAACTTTGTGATGACTCCAGGTGATAATATCTGTGGCAGACTGTAAAATTTGCAGATTGAGGTGGGACTGGAGTGTGGGAATCAGGGGCTATCCTGACTAACTGGAGTGGTGGCATCAATGGGAGCAGGGAGTCCACAGCCCTTCTACTTGGCGGCTATCTCCTGGGCTTGCTCTGTTCCAGAAGATGGCATCAGTGGAATGTGAGAGCAAGTGTGTAATACATTCCTGGCAGGCTTCTCACATCCTTCCTCTATAATCTTAATACTCACTGGTCTCAAGTGGAAGCTGAACAACAACTTCTTAAGTGGAAAAACTTCTGCTTCTATAGCTAAAACCATGATTTAGTATTTGAGTAAGACATAGAGGTAAGAAATGTGCTTTGGTGTATGTATTCCTCCTCTTAAGTCTGTTTTTGTGGTTGTTATTAAATGCAGTAGAGTCAGTTCTGACTCATAGTGATGCTACATAGGATTTTCAAGAACCAGCTGGTGGGTTTGGACTACTGATCTTATAGTTCACAGTCCACTACTTATCCTATAACACCACACCAGGAACTTCCCTCTAAATCAGGGAGAGTGTCCCCTTGTGCCCCCAAGAGACAGTATCTAACATCTGCAATAAACATTCTTAGGTTTTAATTTGTCAAGTCACTTGATAAAGAATCTTAGATGGCAACATTTCTTTCTGAAAAAAACAAAAAAACAAAAAACGATTGGCACCTCACCTCGACATATGAATCTTCATCCTTCATTTTATCAGTGTTCTGTCCTAATAAGTCATCTCATGGAACTATGAGGACATAGATAAATTGTCAATGTATTTGTAGAGTCTTTTGCTCACAAATTTCCAAGGAGTTTTAATTCATTTGTAAAAGGACTAGGGTTTGTAAGTGTGTTGGGTTAAATTATATGAACTCTTGCTTGGTCATGCTGTTTGTTGAAAGAAAGGTATCAGAGCATATTAGGCAGAAAGAAGCAGAGTCCTTAGCATAGGAGTTTAGAAAATAGCAATATGAATCCACATGATTCAATCTATACATGTTACTAACTAACAGCAATAGGATTCAAGGACATAGACCCAGTACTCCTCCTTCACATTATGAAGTCTTGCTAAAATGTTAATATCTGCATGAAAACTGAAGGCCATATCAGCCTCCTTAGAACCATGTATGCTGCATCTGCATTAGAACATTAGTTGTCTGAGATGTCAAATTGATTTTAAAGCAATATTTTTTGAAGAATGTATTTGATTCTAAGCAAACATCCTATTAAATTTACTCACAAATCTATAGTTAAGAAGATTGTCAAGTACAAACAAAATAAACATTGTCACTGGAGTTAATTTTTACTGTACAACCTCAGAAGGCATAGCAGAACTACTGCATAAGTTTTCCAAAGCTATATAATCTTTATAGAAGGTGACTTTCTCTGCTTTCTTCTCTGTAGAGTCTGGTGCGTTCAAACCACCCATTTTTGGTTACTGTCTGAGTGTTTTACCATTGCTGGGTAATGGTTCCCTTCATCAAGGAAAATCTGAAATGCTGATATCCTTCCAGTTGAAAATAATGATCCCTAATAAACTGACATATAATTTTAAGTTTTCTTCATTGCAACATTGTGGCACTGTCTATTAATGTGCTGGACTGTAAATTCAGATTGAAACTCAATTTTGGTGGTTCAAGCAGCTCGCCAGCTGCTATATAGAAAACCTATACAGGTTAGCTATGAGTGGTAACCAACTCTATGCACTTAGCAAGAACAACACAAATTAATGTGTTGTCATTAGGTGAGGTGGTTATCCATGATTGTATGAGAATAAGTGAAACAGTTCATTATGGGGTTGATGCAGAGTTTGAGTTGAGGATCAATAAAAAGGGTGCAGGAGAGCAGGGCAACACCCAGGCGGCACTCTGAGTTCTTTTATCTGTCACTATCCATGGAATATGAACTTCACATGGTTTGCACATTAATAAGGAAATGATACAAAGATATTAAATACAAAAATTATCCCATGACCCTTATCTGCTTTGGTCAGGTGGTAAGGCATCACCACAATACTGACAGAGAGGTTGACCCAGTTGTCTTGTTTAGTGAATCATAACTCTCAGAACCTATTATTATTATTATTATTATTATTATTATTATTATTATTAAGAACTTTC
>NW_006409055.1:114346-119219 GCF_000296735.1 Chrysochloris asiatica | reverse complement strand
TATTATTATTATTATTATTATTATTATTATTATTATTAAGAACTTTCCACTTGGTTTTGGCTCATAATGACACTGCATAGGGTTTCCAAAGAGTGGCTAGTGAGTTTGAACTGCTGATCTTGCAGTTCCAACCGACCTTGAAGACAAGCAGTCATCCCATGGTGTCACAACACTATGCCTCAGAGCCTGTAGCTGACCAGAAAAACATTTGAACTTTCTAAATAATTTTCACACTAACACTATGCCAAGCAGAGTGATAACGTGTAGCTGTAAGTGTCCTGGCTGTGCTACCATATAGAACAATGGACAGTGGTTGGGATTGATGTATGCTAAGCTACTTCAATTTATATGCATGGAAACTAGAACTCCCTTGCACAATGAATATTGAGTGTATTTGAATTCAGAGCATCATTACTGGAGACACCATTAGAGTGAACAATAGGTCTCTTTCACCTAGGACTACACTTGTTTGGTTCATACTTCTTTGTAATTAAGTTTCTCACTCGCAGGGAAAGTAAAGAATTGTCAAGGCACAACTATGGTTAAAATCCAATGACCTCAGAAATAGAATGAAATGTGAAAAACGAATTTTTGTTTTGGTGGTGGTGGGGAGAATTTGACAGACAATTGTGCTGTATATGTATATGTATCTCCTGAAGAAATATACACTCATACATAGCCCTACACACATCAAACCCTTTAAAAAAATGCCATACAATGTAAAGGAATCCAATGTGCCTAGAACACAAAAATCAGTTTCCTTTTAGCAAAACATTTCTTCACTAAACTCCAGCTCTTTTTATTGCAAACCATTTGAATATGACTTGCTCTTCTGATTGACCCAGTAAATCTCCTCTGCTTTCATTACCTATAGTTTTACAAAGACACTCTATTCTAAACCAGGTACCTTTTTCATTTGTTGTTGATGCCACCTGTGATTACAGAAGTGAAAACACATTTTAAAGATCAATTCTTGCTGGGTGCTTTCAGCCCATTTCTTCATATTTCTGACTTTCAAAACACAGATATAAAACAATGATGGCATTCAAGGACACTAAAGCTAGCACAGAAGTTCTGGTTTGGTGCTGTGGATTCGTGTGTTGGACCCCAGTGTTGGATTGAGTCACAAGGTGGGGGTTCAAGCTTATCATCTGCTCCACAGAAACTCTATAAAAGGTCGTTATGAGGTGGAACCAACTTGATGACACTTAACAATAGTAAAGTAAGCAAAGAGGACAAATGAGCTGTCCTGCCAATTTGGGTTGTTGCTTAAGAAGTATTATTCCAAAGGGAGATTAATTGTGAACACCATAAAAGACATATCCATAAAACACCATGAAGGTGGGGCTTGATGGTTGCTAGGGTGAAGGTGTAGTGAAGGTCGCTGTCAGCAATAACTCAGAATTCCAGGTGAAAAAGAGGCAAGACAGAGCTCCAAAACTCGGACCCACAGAGATAGGAATAATTTAAAGGTTTGAAGGCTGATAGTCTGTGGAATTTGGAGCCGAGGCAGGAAATCATGTACTTTTGAATCTGCCAGCCAGGCTCAGAGGACTGAGCCCACATCCTGGGTGAGACCAAGCAGCGGGATGAAATAGGGGCCGCAGAGACATCACAGAAACACGCCACGGGAACCTTGGGGGGAAAAAAAGTGCACAGTATATTTTGCTGAATTTTTTGTGTTTCCGATTATATTTTTTTCTTTGGTGTTGGGTAATAGGTGTGCTCATGGTTTGCCCACCTACATTTGGGTGAATAGAGGTAGGGGCTTAGTCGAGTGGCCACAACCCACTCTCACCGCTGGCGGTTTCCTCTACCAGGAAATCACACACTCAGCCCAAGCTGAGATGCGGATTTGGTCTGCCTTTTTTCACTGGTTTGAGAGGGAACCTGGTGTAGCGCTGTGAGTTAAGGTGCTGAACTGCATATTTTTTGAACTGCAAGGTCTGTGGTTCAAGCTCACTAGCCTCTCCTTGGAAACCCTATATGGGAGACATGGATGTGCGTACTATTTGGTTGGCTTTTTTCCACTGGTTTGAGAGACGTCCCAGCATAGTGCTGTGGGTTAAGGCACCACTGCAGAGCCTTTTGAACTGCAAGGTTGGCGGTTGAAGCTAACCAGCCACTCCTTGGAAACCCTATATAGGAGATGCGGATGTGCGTCCTATTTGGTCAGCTATTTTCACTGGTTTGAGAGGCATCCTGGCATAGTGCTGTGTGTTAAGGCGCCACTGCAGGGCCTTTTGAACTGCAAGGTCGGCAGTACAATCTCACCAGCCACTCCTCGGAAACCCTATACGGGAGACGTGGATGTGTGTCCTATTTGGTTGGCTTATTTTCACTGGTTTGAGAGGTATCCAAGCATAGCACTGTGGGTTAAGGTGCCACTGCAAATCCTTTTGAACTGCAAGATCGTTGTTCAAGCTCACCAGCTGCTCCTCGGAGACCCTACACTGCATCACTATGGGTCGGAATTTACTTGAGGGTACCTAACAGCAGGAAGAGGAGGACAGAAGTGACAGACAGTTAGGACATTAAATACATTCTTATATTAAACTACAGATTTTATTATTATTTATTTATTTATTCTTTCTTCAGCCTCTTTTTCTTCTCCGCACCACTCTCCCTTCTTCGTGATTAAAGACTGCTGTGGTTAGTTTTATTATATATATACATATTTATTTTTCTTTATTTCTTTTTTTCCTCTTTCTCCCATTTTTCTTTTTGCTTCTGCTTCTGATTTTGTTTTTGCTTTTTACCCAAATTCAGCTGTTTGGCTGTTACATAGCCTCCCTTCTCTTTGGAGGACTCTTTGTCTCCCTATATTACAAGAGAAGAGTCAGCAACCACTGCCAAAAAGCCAAGCTGCAATCACACCTTATAAAATACCAAAACCCAGACAAGAACATATACCAGAGAAACAGGCAACACCTGTGAAAGTTACTCTGAGTTAAGCAATAAGAAGAGTGAAAAGGGAAGCACACATCCTGATCACATCTCCCGGGAAGGAATCAGAAAGCATTAAAAAAATACCAAAATACATGCTCATTAAAGTATTAGGGCCACAAATAAACATTAAACATGTCCAAGAAGCAAAAGCAAGTGACCATATCAGCATATGTCCAGAAAAAAGATTAAATATCTGAGACAAATGACCTAGAAGTAGACGTGGACTCCATTCTGGAAGGAGGGCAGACCCTGGAAGTGTCTGAGAAAGAATTCAGAAAAATTATTATAAAATGTTTCAAAACACTTTACAATGGAGATGAGGAAAATAAGGAAGAAGTCAGGAAAGTGCTACAAGAGCCATCAAACAAGATAGATACAGCATTGGAAACAATTGAAAACCTACAGAAAAAGGTCCAAACAATCAATGAAAAAAATGGCAGAAATAGAAAAACTCTCTGAAAGGGCAGAGGAATAGAATAGATGAGATGGAAGGAAGAATCACTGAGCTGGAATACAAGTCTCTCAATACCAATAAGATAGAGGAACAAACACAAAAAAGGATAAAAAAATTCGAGGAAGGTCTAAGATTCATGTTAGACAACATGAAGAGGAATAACTTAAGAATTCTTGCCATTCCAGAACAAAAGGAATCAACCAAGTCCAGAGAGGAAATAGTCGAAGAACTACTGGAAAAAAATTTCTCCAACATCCTGAAAAGCGAACAAATAAACATACAAGAAGCTCAATGAACTCCAAGAAGGGTAGACCCCAAAATAAAATCACCAAGACATATCACAGTCAAGCTCTCCAAACTCAAAGATGAGGAGACACTTCTGAAAGCAGCCAGAGAAAACAGAAGGATCACATACAAAGGCAAGAAAGTCAGATTAAGCTCAGATCTCTCAGCAGGAACCATGAAAGCAAGAAGGCTATGGGGAGACATATATAAAACCCTGCAAGAAAAAAATTGCCAACCAAGAATCCTTTACCCAGCAAAGCTATCAATCAAATATGATGGTGTAATCAAAACATTCCAGCATAAACAGAAGCTATGGTACTTTACTAAAGCCAACCCTGTGCTACAAAACATCCTGAAGGAAATTCTGTGGACTGAGAACCAACAAGAACAGACAACAACCAGAGATTGACATAAGTGGCAGCACCTCCCTGAATTAAGTCAACAAAAAGAAGAATTGTTAACAAAACAAAACTATAAGAATAAACTCAAAGACTCTGGGCAGTCAGTCTATGATCAAAACTAGTACAATATAAAACAAGGTAAACATGTAGGAAAAGAGATCCAGATAGGGAGAAGGTCAGGTCGACTGCACTAAATGGATAGAAAAATTAATGGACTATAAGGCAACCTCAAACAAAGTTAACACTTCACAACACACCAAGAAAATGAAAATCCAAGAAGAATATGAAATCATTAAAACTATGAGGAAACTCACAAGAAAGAAAACAAAAATCATGAATTCAACAAAGAAAGACAAACAGAACAAAGAAGCATCAACACCACAAAAAAACGTAATGACAGCAATTAATCAATACCTATTGATAATTACACTGAACGTAAAAAAGACTAAATGCACCTGTTAAGAGACGGAGGGTGACAGAACGGATAAGAAAAAAAGATCCTTCCATATGCTGTCTGCAAGAGACACATCTCACACAAAGAGACAAAAACAGATTAAAAGTCAAAGGATGGAAAAAATAAATATCAACCTAATTGCAATAAAAAGGGAACAGGGGTGGCAGTATTAATCTCGGATAAAAAAAAGTTTAAGGCAAAACCCAGCATAATAGATAAAGATGGACATTATCTCATGATTAAAGGGACAACTGAACAAGATGAAATAACCATTTTAAATATCTATGCTCCCAATGAAAGATTGCCAAAATATATAAAACAAACTCTAAT
>NW_006409055.1:103959-108354 GCF_000296735.1 Chrysochloris asiatica | reverse complement strand
CAAGGAGGGAGAGGAAAATGGAAGAACAGAGCAGATGGGAGAAAAATTGGGCATATTTGAATGGGCTAAGAGGAACAGAGATAAAGAATGATGTATGCACAACCTTGGAACTACAGGGTTCTGGGATACAGAAATTGACTCATGGTTGGAATGGGGAAAAGGGGGGGATAATGTTAAGATGCTTGGCATTCTTTTGAATCTTGGTTTTCCTTGCATTATAATATAAAATAGACACCATAGGGGAAGAGAAAGGAATAGTCAGAAACATCGCCATAGAAAGCTTGTAAGTCTTCTGCCTATAACTGATTGGAATACCTAAAATGGGGCTACAAAGTGTCCAAGGAATGAGGCTTCCTGCGGAGCCTCTGCAATACATAAGACTATAGGTAGAAGCGTGAACCACATCTAGATCTCCAGAGATGGGAAACTCCCACATAAAAGGATGAGAAAACAAGTCTGGAGCAGCTAGAAGAATAGAAGATAATTCTTGAAAGAAAGACCTACAGGAAAAATACAAAACAATAGAGGCATATGGACTGTTACTACAAGAACAAACATATTGCTTGCCCAGGAAACATCAAGACAAGTGGTCGGGTCCTCTAAATGCAAACTACCTTCCAAGACTAAGACTCAATGGAAATACGCACTCTGATGGTGACCACACGCATTGCCGATAGGGGGAAGTGAGATAAAAGCAGCAATGAAGCGGCAAGCTAAGCTCTACAAAGTTTGGTGTGCTTCTGTGGACCCAGATGGGGACCTGATTGGCCAACTGTGTGGGGAGACCTGGGGATTCCTGGGCCCAGAGTCAGTGGCGTGACCACCGAGGACTAGAGTGGAGAGTGAAGCTACCAGCTGATTTGAAGAGAGGGCAAACACACAAGAACACCCACACCTGCAGATGGTACCCACGTGACCTGGCCCTTATGATTGGATGATTAGAACTCAACCAGGAGAAGAAAGAAGAGGAAAAAAAAAAAAAAAAGAGTGATCTGATACAATTTGATGAACTTGACCTACACCTATGGATGCAGTAACTCAAAAGAGGGAACAAATACTTACAGCAAGAAATACCCCCCCCCCACCTCCACACACAGAGTAGACAGAGATGGGCAACTTGGACATTGGATACCCAAATGGGGGGTGGCGGGACTACAAAGGTAAGAAGTGACTGGCTTACAAGCTTTCAAGAGGGAACCTAGAACTAGGGGCATGGAGGAAGGCAGAATCTCCCGTGAGTACTATCCAATCTGTCTAGGCAGAGCTGATGAAATGAAATGCAGAAGGGTCACTTGTGATACAATAGTGAATGACTGTTATCAGGACTGATTATGAGGGTTGGAAATGTAAAGGTAGACATTTTGTAGAAAGGAAGGGAGTGATTAATTCTCCAGTCTAGGAGCAGAGGTCTCTAAGACCATCAATGGAGAGGAGTCGAGAGTGGGTCCCTACCCAGAGATGCGGCTAGGCCCCAGATGGAGCCAGAAATGATGTCGTGGAGTGATGAAGCGGTTGCAGACTTTGGATCCCGAGAGGGAGATGGACTGTGTGCTGAATAATGGGGGAGGGGGAGTGTAGGGAGCAGGTTTATAGGGTATAACCTTTGGTCAGTTGATGGTACATGGAGGGGATTGGAACCATGGCAATGAAACGATGTACAGTAAAATGAACGTAAAACTAATGTTCTCCCATGTAAAATATCATATAATTCACATAAAACATGGAAAAAAAGAACACTATGAAAGACAACTATTCACATGGACTTCACCAGATAAACCCCATAGACATCAAATTGACTATATCTGTGGAAATAGATAGTGGAAAGGCTCTATGTCATCAGTGAAAACAAGCCAGGGGAAGAAAGCAGAATGTACCATTAACTGATCATATATAAGGTCAGGTTTAAGTTGAAGAAAATTATAAGAAGTCCATAAAAGTCAAAACACAGCCTTGAAAATTATTATTGTTGTTAGGTGCCATTGAGTCAGAACTGATTCATATGGACATTATGCACAACAGAACAAAACACTGCCCATTCCTGGGCCAACCACACAATTGTTGTTACTCCTGAGCCCATCACTGCCACCACAGTGCCAGTTCATCTCATTGACCGTCTTCCTCTTTTTTTCTCTGACCTTCCACTTTCCCAAACATGATATCCTTCTCCAATGACTGATAAAATGTACGATGTATCAGATACAGAGTTTGGAAATTCTGGCTTCAAAGAGCATTCTGGGTTCTACTTTATCCAACACAGATCTGTTTGTTTCTTTGGCAGCCACTGGTACTTTTAATATTCTTCTTCAATACTATAACTTGCTTGCATCAATTCTTCTACCGTCTTCCTTATTCACTGTCCATTCTTCACTAACATCTGAGGTTATTGAAAATACCATGACTTTGGTCAGGTGCACCTTAGTCCTGAAATCCACATCTTTGCTTTTCAGCACTTTTTAAAGTTGTTGTGCATAAGGTTTGTCAAATGCAATACGTCGTTGGATTTCTTGACTTTTGCTTCTATAAAGGTAGATGGTGGATCCGAGAAAAATAAAGTCATTGATAACTTCAATCTTTTCTTCATTGATATGAATGTTTTTTATTGGTCCTATGGTGAGAGATTTTGTTTGTTTGTTTGTTTTCTTTAGGTTGAGATGCAACCAATATTGACGGTTGTGGTCTTGGATATTCATTGGGAAATATTTAAGTCATCTTCACTTTCAGCAAGCAATGTTGTATTGTGTGCATCTCACAAGTTGTTAAATGAGTCTTCCTCCTATCCTGATGTCACATTTTTTTTCATGTAATCCAGCTTCTCAGATTATTTGCTTAGCATACAGATTGAATAAATATGGTGACAGAATACAACCCTGGTGCATACCTTTACTAATTTTAAACCATGTTTTTTCCCCCAATTCTGTTCAAACAACTGCTTCTTTATCTATGTATAGGTTCCTCATGAGAACAGGGAAGTGTTCTGGAATACTAAAACTTCACAATGTTGTCCATAGCTTGTCATGATCCACATAGTTTAAAGTCTTTGCATAATCAATAAAGCACAGGTAAACATATTCCTGGTATTCTCTGCTTTTTGACAAGATCCATATAACGTCAGCACTGAGGGCCCTCATACTCTTCTGATTCCATCTCAAATCTCAGAAAGTTCACGGTCTTTGCATGGTTATAGCCATTTTTGGAAGAAGTATAGTAAAACTTTACATGCATAGGGTATCAATGACATTGTTGAACAATTTCCACATTCTGTTGTTGGGTCTCCTCTTTTTTGAATGGGCACAAAGATGGATTTCTTCCAGACAGTTAGCCAGGTAGTTGTCTTAAAATTTTCTTGGAATAGATGAGTCCTTTTAGTTCCCCATCAGTTCCTTAAAATATTTAATTTGTATTCCACAAATTCCCTGTACCTTGTTCTTTTGCCAACAACTGTAATGTACCTTGGAGGATCAGTGAAAAACAGGAAGACCCCCAATGAGATGGACTGGCATAGTTGCAACCCCAAAGGACTCAACATTGTTATGGTATTGAGATAGCTAAGGTTTGATGTAAAATTGACAAGGCCAGTGTTTACAGTGGTTTGTCAGTTGAGATAAAGCTATCCCTCTTGATGTGATTTGATGTGACACACCACGTTTAATCTCATCACCACCAATATTCAATTCATTAGAGATTCCCAAGAGTGTGGCAGGAGAGAGATGTGAGCAGAGGAGGAGAGACAAACTCCCATCAAGAGAGAAGAGAATGGAGTTGATTTTGTCCCAGGGACTAGAGGTCCCTGAATGTGAATTCTTATTTCCTGAGGAAGATTGCTACCAAGATACATGGAGAATTCCTAAAAATGATGAGCTTACAGCTACTTAAAGGGACAAAGACCTTTTTCCAGAACCAGTGCTCTGAATTCAGACTTCTTGTCTCTTAAATCTGTGAGTATCTGATTCATAAAGTTATCCACTTATGGTATTTCTGTTGTAGCAGCATTAAATAACTAAGACAGGCACTTACTTAGTGAGGTTCTCAAACCAAAATAATCCTACCACTGTCAAGGACATTTAGAGCAATAAACAATTGCTATGAATAAGGAAGACCATATAAGATTTAAATAGCAAGAGGCAGGGTTTGATGAAGAATAGGGTAGAGGTGTAGTGAATTGCTCCATCAGCAAAACCACAGAATACTAGCCAAAACAGGTTTAGGGGAGATCTCCAATACTCTGAACCACGTATAAAGGAATATTTTTAAAGTTTCAAGGTTTATACCGAGAGGAACTTCTAGTGGAAGTGAGAAATCTCATACTTTTGAAAATGCCAGGCTCAGTGGAACAGAGCCAAGAACTTCAGCAAGACCAAATGGCAAAATCCATCAGGCGAGCAAGCAGACCTGCCA
>NW_006409055.1:95788-103834 GCF_000296735.1 Chrysochloris asiatica | reverse complement strand
CTTTGGCCTCTAGCTGTCTGTGCACCTCCATTCTTGTGACTAGAGGAGGTGCCTGAGTAAGTGGACACTACCCACCACAACTACTGGAGGGTGCTTCTACCATGCTTGTGCACAGATCCTCTCAGCATTTAAAGAGACTTTCACCACGTAAAATCAACTGGCAAGGAAAAACTGCTAGAGCCAGCACTGAACTGTTTATTAATAAAGAAAAGGCAAGAATTGGTGGTGTAGAGAGGGAGAGTGTTTAAAACAATACAGGCTGCAAAATTAAATCCTGAGTTACATAATAACAATCAACATCAGCATCTTGATTTTATTAAACGGCCTTGAGGGCAAGAAGCTAAAAGATGATATTAAATTCATACACATATTAAGCTAAAGATTTTTATTTTTTCCTTCTTTCTTTTTTTTTTTCCTTTCTCTTTCTCTTCTTCCTTTTCTGTGATTATATACTACAGTGTCCAATCTAGTTTTTTTTTTTGTTTTGTTTTTGTTTTTTAATTTTTTTTTGTTATTTTGCTATTGCTGTTTTGTTTTGCTTTTCTTTGCTTTTGTTTCTCCATTTTACCTTTCAGGGGCTCTTTATATCCCTACAGTTCCCAAGAAGAGACAGCAATTGCTGCCATATAGTCAAGCTACAATAACATCCTATAACCCCACAATCCAAACAAGAACCAATTCCAACTGCGATATGTAAGGAAGCCAGACAACTCTTGTGAATTTTACTCTGAGTTAAGCAATAAGAAGAATGAAAAAGGAAGTCCAACTCCTTCACATCTACATCGAGGCAATCATAAAGCATAAAAAAAATATCAAAACACACACTCAGTTAAGGATTAAGGCCACAGCTAAACACTAAACAGGCCCAAGAAGCAAAAACAACTGACAATATGAGTATATATCCTGAAACAAGGTAAAATGGGTGAGACAAATGATATAGAGGTAGACGAGGACTACATTTTGGAATTAGGGCAATCCTTGGAAATTCCTGAGAAGGAATTCAGAAAAATGATTATAAAATGTTTCAAAACACTTTACAGTGGTGTTGAGAAAAATAAGGAAGAAGTCAGGAATGTGCTAACAGGAACAATCAAATAAGAGAAATCCAGCATTTAAAATAATTCTAAACCTACAAAAAGATGTCCAAATGATTAATAACAGGATCTTAGAAATAGATAATACACTGAAAGGGCAAAGAAGTAGAATTGAAGATAAAGAAGGCAGAATTAATAGGCTGGAAGAAAAATCCCTCAATACCACTAAGATAGAAGAGCAAGCAGAAAAATAATTTAAAAAAAAAGTCCAAAGACGTCTAAGATTCATGTAGGACAACATGAAGAGGAATAACTTCAGAATTAACAGCATTCCGGAAAAGGAAGAATTACACAAGTCCACATAATTAATACATGAATAACTGCTGTAAGAAAATTTCTCTAGCATCCTGAAAAGTGAAAAGAAAGGCATTCAAGAAGATCAACGAAGCCCGGAAGGATAGACACCAAAAGAAAATCACAGACATATTAAAGAACGCCAAAATCAAAGATAAGGAGATAATCCTGAAAGCAGCTAGAGTAAAGACTAGTGTTACATACAAAGACAAGCAAGTCAGATTAAGCTCGCATCTCTCAGCAGAAACCATACAGACAAGAAAGCAATAGGGAGACATATATGAAACCCTGAAAGAAAAAAAGAAAAATGCCAACCAAGAATCCTTTATCCAGCAAAGTTATCAATCAAACACGACAGAGTAATCAAAACATTCCAGGTAAACAGAAGCTAAGGGAATTTGCCAAAGCCAACCCTACCGTACAAAAAATCATAATGGGAGATCTATGGACTGAGATCCAACAAGAACATACAACAACCAGAGATCGACACGCATGGCAACACCTCCCAGAACTAAATTGACAGAAGAAAGAGTCAAAAACAGAACAAAACTATAAGAACAAATTCAGAGAATCTGGGAGCTCAGTCTATGATCAAGTCAATTACAATGTGATAGAAGGTAAACACGTAGGAACAGAGATCCTGATGGTGAGAAAGTCAGGTAGATTACAGGTTAAAATATATTGCACTAAATGGAGGGAAACGATAACATAATATAAGATAACTTCAAAGAAAATTTACCCTTCACAACATGTCAAGAAAATGAAACTCCAAGAAGAACATGAAAACATTAAAACTATATGGAAACTCACAAGAAAGAACACAAAAACCATGACGTCAGCACAAGAAGAAATGCAGAACAAAGAAAGCATCAACATCACAAAAAACAAACAAACAAACATAATGGCAGCAATTAATCCATACCTATCAAAAAGAGGAAGACCCCAACAAGATGGATTGGCCAAGTGGCAGCACTGATGGACTCAAGCATGGCAGCAGTAGTGAGGTTGGCCCAGGATTGGGAAGTGTTTCATTCTGCTGTGCATAAGGTTGCTATGGGTTAGTACCGACTGGATGGTACCTAACAAAAACAACTTCAATTATTACACTGAATGTAAATGGATTAAATGGATGAGTTAAGAGATGGAGGGTGACACAATGGATAAAAAAACAACATCCCTCAATATGCTATCGGCAAGAGATACATCATACACTTAGAGATAAAAACAGATTAAAAGTGAAAGTATGGAAAACAATATACCAAGCCAATTTCAAAAAAATCACGAACAGGAGTGGTAATATTAATCTCTGATAAAATAAACTTTAATGCAAAAACTAGCATAATAGATAAAGATGGACATTATCTCATGATTAAAGGTAAGGTGAATAAGATGACACAACCAAAATAAATATTTATGCTCCCAATGAAAAAGGTCCAAAATATATAGAGCAAACTGTAATAGATTTGAAGACAGTAATAGATAAATCTAATATAATAGTGGGTGATTTTAATACTTTCAAAATGGATAGATTTCAATACTGTAAAAAATGAATAGATTAGCCAGAAAGAAATTTGACAAATACACAGAGGAACAAAACAACATAATTATCCAACTGGACTTCATAGATGTGTACAGAGCATTCAACCAAACAACTGCACAATACACACGCTTTTCCAGTGCCTATGGAACCGTCTCCAGAATAGACTTTGTATTAGGCCACAAAACAAATCTCCATAAATTTACAAATACCAAAATATTACAAAGCATCTTTTCAGACCATAATGCTATCAAATTAGAATTAAAAAATAGGAAGACCATGGGGAAAAATCAAATATATGGAAACTAAATAACACCCTTCTGAAAAGAAACTGGGTAGTAGAAGATATAGAACATAAACTCAGAAACTTCCTAGAAACAAACGAGAATGAAAACAAAACATACCAAAATCTTTGGGACACGGTGAAAGTGGTGCTGAGAAGACAATTTTTTGCAGTAAATGCACACATCCAAAAAGAAGAAAAAAACAAAATTAACACTTTAACATAGCATCTACAACAATTAGAAATAGACAAACATAAGTAACCTATAGCCAACAAAAGAAAAGAAGTAATAAAGATTAGAGCAGAAATAAATGAGATAGAAAACAGAAAAACTATAGAAAGAATCAACAGGACAAGACGCTGGTTCTTTCAAAAGATTAACAAAATTAACAGACCACTGGCAAACCTAACAAAAGAAAAGAGGAAGAAGACACAAATAACATATATTAGAAAATGCATGGGTGATGTCTAAACGGAAACAAAGTACTCAAAAGGATAATAACAGAATACTATGAAGAGATGTACTCTAAAAATTTGAAAACTTAGAAGACATTAATAAATTTTTAGAAAAACAGGACCTAACTAAACTTACACACAGTGAAGTATAAAACCTGAACAGACCCATAACAAAAGAATAAATTGATCAGGTCATCAAAAGACTCTCCAACAAAAAACGGCCAAGCCCAGATCTCTCCACTGGTGAGTTCTACCAAACATTCATTGAAGAGCTGTCACCAATTCTACTCAAATTATTCCGGAAGAAAGAGTAAGGTAGAAAACTTCTTAATACATTTAATGAAGCAAGCATAATCCTCATATCAAAATCAGGTAAGGACACCACTAAGAAATAAAATTATAGACCAATACCCTTCATGAACATAGATGCAAATATTCTCAACAAAATCCTAGCCAACAGAACCAAGAAGTACATCAAAAATATAATACAGGGGACTTCTGGCAGCACTTCCCTGACCAGCAGGAAAGGTACGTGAGCTCGGGGAAATAAGGGGCAGGGTCACAATAGGGGCACCAGCCTGGTAGACAGACAGCTTTTGGGCAAACATAAAACATTAGGCGGCAACTTTATGAACTTGGTTTTTTGAAAGAACTAACTATTGAAGGATTACGAGCATTTTAAACCCCCACCCGCCTACTTCTGGCTCTTATTGGGGGGGGGGGAGTCTCAGCCCACTGCAGAACCTAATAGAGCCTGAGCAGACGCTCTCAAAAGGAGGACACTCTCAGAGAACCAGTGAGCCCACAAGCACCAACATAGTCCATTTCAGGGGGGTCCTCATAGCCACATTAGGCATTACCAGTGAATATATAGGGAAAATTGGGGGGCCCAAGGCACAGGGGGACCAAGATGCATTTTAGACGTCATCAAAAATAGGCCCCATCTGCCTACAAGAACAAAGACCAGTCCCCATCCCTTCAGCCTAGGTTAACTCTCCGCTCAGTCTCTGAGAGCAGCCCAAGCTAAATAGCAACTCAATCCCAATAACAAAACACCCCTGCTGTGGCTCAATCCTCCAGACTACAAACCCTGAAGAAATGCAAGAAGTGTGTGCTGCAACTCCCACAGGAAACCATATACTGGCTAGTGGAGGGTCATAACCCACCTCACAGCATTTCAACAAGTAGCAAAACCTAGAGGGATCCAAAACAGAGTAATAACATTTTAGATTAACTGAAGAAGCGCAGAGTGCAGGACTTGCTGGTGGCTAGGGCAAAGGTCGCTGGCAAAAGTGGAAGTCCGGACAGAAAGGAGTCAAGACAGAGCTCCCAGATTCAGACCCACAGAGATAGGAGGCAACTAGAGGCTGGGAGACTTGTAGCCAGTGGAACTTGGAGCGGAGGCAGAAGGGCGCATTCCCTTAAGCCCGCTCACCAGAGTAGGTGATCTGGGCCCACAACCTGGGAGAGATAGAGTGGCTAGACTGAGTAGGGGCCGCAGAGATGCCAAGCCATGGAAACGCTCCGCAGGAACATCTAAGGTGCTTTACCGACTTTGGGTGGTTCTGAACTAGTTGTTTTTTTGTGTTTTTTTTCTTTTTTTTCTTTGGTGTCGGAAGAGGGTGCGCTCACGGTTTTCCCACATACATCTGGGCAAGAGGAGGTAGGGGCTTAGCCGAGTGGTCGGGACCCACCCCCACCCCTGGCGCTCTCCTCTGCCAGGAACACACACACCTAGGCCAGTCTGAGATGAGGAGTTGGTCTGCCTTACTTCACGGGTTTGAAAGAGAGCCCAGTGTAGTGCTGTGGAGTGGAGTGCTGCACTGCAGATTCCTTTGAGCGACAAGCCCGGTGGGACGGAGCCGGTGGCTCATGCTCACCAACCACTCATAGGAAACCCCATACAGGAGACACGGTGTGTCCTACTCGGTCAGCTTGCAGTCACAGATTTGAGAGCTATCCCAGCCACTGTAGCACGGTGTACTGGAGTGCCACTCCAGGGCCTTTTGGTCTGCACGGTCGGTAGCTCAAGCTCACAGGCCACTCTTCAGAGGCCCTGCGTGGGGGATGAGAATACCCGTCAAATGTGGTCTGACTACTCGTTTTCACTGGTTTGAGAGGAGTTCGGCACAGAGCTGTGGGCTGAGGTGACGCACTACAGGGCCTTTTGAGCTGTACGTCCAGTGGTTCGTGCTCGCCAGCGGCTCCTCGGAGACCCTATACAGAGTTGCTACAGGACGGAATTGACTAGACAATACCTAACAGCAAGGAGAGGAGGGCAGAAGTGACTGAAAGAGAGGACTCTAAAAACATACACATATTAGGAGCCAGAATTTTCTTCCTTATTATTATTTTTCCTCCATTTTACCTTAATTTACCTTTATTATTAGCACTTTTAAAATTTTATTCTCTCTCTCTCTCTCATATAATTTTGTTGTTGTTGTTTTGTTTTTTGTTTTTGTTTTTTTTCTTTCCTTTAATTATTACATAAAAAAAATTTGCTTCCCTCTTTCTCTCATTTTTTGTTTTTGCTTCTGATCCTGATTTGGTTTTTGATTTTTACCCAACTTCAGTTGCTTGGCGGATGCATAGCCTACTTTTTGTTTTTGGAAGACACTTTGTCTCCCTATATTACACAATAAAAGTCAGCAACCACGGACAAAAAGTCAAGCAATAATCACACCTTATAAAATAACAAAACTCAGGCAAGAACCAATAAAAGCAGACATACACCAGGGAAACAGACAATACCTTTGAAAGTCACCCCGAGTTAAGCAATAAGAAGAGGGAGAAGAGAAGACCACACCCTGATCATCTCTCCCCGGAAACAATCATCAAGCATAAAAAAGTACAAAAATACATATTCACTTAAGTGTTAGGCCCACAGATAAACAGTAAACATGCCCAAGAAGCAAAAACAGATGACCATAGCTGCACATGTCCAGAAAAAAGATAAAATAGCTGAGACAAATGACCCAGAAGTAGACCTGGAATCCATTATGGAGGAGGACAGGCCCTGGAAATGCCTGAGAAAGAATTCAGAAAAATGATTATGAAATGTCTCAAAACACTCTACAATGGAGTTGAGAAAAATAAGGAAGAAGCCAGGAAAGTGCTACAAGAACAATCAAACAAGATAGACACAGCATTGGAAACAATACAAAACCTACAGAAAGAGAACCAAACAATCAATAACAAAGTGGCAGAAATAGAAAACACTCTGGAAGGACGAAGGAATAGAATAGATGAGATGGAAGGAAGAATCAGCGAACTGAAAGACAGGTCTTTCAATACCTCCAAGATAGAAGAACAAACACAGAAAAGGATAAAAATTTCTGAAGATGATATAAGATTCATGCTGGACAACATGAAGAGGAATAACTTAAGAATCATTGGCATTCCTGAGCAAGAAGAATCACACATGTCCAGAGAGGAAATTGTTGAAGAACTTCTGGAAGAGAATTTTTCCAACATCCTGAAAAGTGAAAAAATTAACGTACAAGAAGCACAATGGACTCCAAGAAGGAAAGACCCCAAAAGAAAATCACCAAGACATATCATAGTCAAGCTTTCCAAACCAAAAGACAAGGAGACGCTTCTGAAAGCAGCCAGAAAAACGAGAAAGGTCACATATAAGGGCAAACAAATAAGATTAAGCTCAGATCTCTCGGCAGGAACCATGCAGGCAAGAAGACAATGGGGAGACATGTATAAAACCCTGCAAGAAAAAAATTGCCAGCCAAGAATCCTTTACCCAGCAAAGCTATCAATCAAATATGATGAGGAGATCAAAACATTCCAGGACAAACAGAAACTATGGGAGTTCACCAAAGCCAACCCTGCACTACAAAACATCCTAAAGTGATTTCTGTGGACTGAGAACCAACAAGAAAAGACAACATCCAGAGATTGGCATATATGGCAGCACCTCCCTAAATTAAGCCAACAAAAAGAAGAATTGATAACAAAGCAAAACTATAAGAACAAACTCAGAGGCATTGAAAGTTCAGTCTATGACCAAAAAAAGTACAGTGGAAAGGAAGGTAAACATGTAGGAAAAGAGACCAAGATAAGGAAAAGGTCAAATCAGGTACAGGATAAAATAGACTGCACTAAAAGGAAAGAGAATTCAATGGATCATAAGGCAACCTCAAAGAAAATTAACACCCCACAAAATCCCAAGAGAATGAGAATCCAAGAAAAATATGAAAACATTAAAACTATAAGGAAAAGCACAAGAAAGAGCACACAAATCATGAATTCAACAGAAAAAGACAAGCAGAACAAAGAAGCAGCAACACCACCAAAAAACGAATATAATGACAACAAATAACCAATACCTATCGATAATTACACTGAACGTAAATGGATTGAATGCACCT
>NW_006409055.1:91445-92538 GCF_000296735.1 Chrysochloris asiatica | reverse complement strand
GTGTCTTTGCTCTCATGTCAAGAATCACTGCACTAATAGGAATTGTTACCTTTTTTGCCCTGCCCACCATGTAAATCAACTGTCTAGGGATATTAGGCTCACTTATACGATCCAAGAGTAAATAGGTAAAGGCTTACAAAACAGAATAAATGCTTTAGAGAAAGGAAGATCGCTCAAGGGAAATAAGATTCAGTATATCCAGTTTACACTCTCAGCTAAGGTTGTTCACGATATAAGTAGATTTGTGTTATTTTTCAGTAATCCAGAACTTGATTGGAACTTAATTCAACAGTATTTTAGGAGGTTGTGGAATAATATCCACTTGTCTGTGGATATCCATCAGCTACATGCTCAAATTTTTGATATAAGTAATTCTCAAGCTGAGCACTGAGTGGCTACTAATTTGCTATCCCTGCTGGTGATTAAGATCCCCTAAGAACTTGATTGAACCTCAGCATAGTGATCCTATTTGGTCACCTTAGAGCAGGTGGTGGTCTGGCAACATTTTGAGTATGGGTCCCCAGCCAGTCTCTTCCCTCCCTGCCTTCTTTGGATGGCGTCTCTTTATGCTGGAAGTGTGGCCAGAGATGGGTAAGGATCATGTGGAACCTCGGCAACCTAAGACAGAGCCATTGCCATGCTGCAATGAGTCTCGATGACAGGTAAGACAGAGGAATTTGCACTGACCGCCTAAGACAGGCAGCGTCCCTTAAACAAACAATAAATAAGGGGGAAACTGATGCAGACTGTGCAGACCCGGCCAGGAGTTCAAGGCCCTGTGGGCCCAAGCATTACAAGCCGTCCTAACCATAGGCTCTGAGGATCAGACTTTAGCAACCTAGTAGACATAGAAAACTGTCCCTCATCTGAGTATTCAGTTATGCTTGTTAGTAATCGCACACATGAGCCCGGATATCCACAGATAAATGTAAAATACTTCCCTAAAATCTGAGACTGTAAATTCCAAAAAGGCAAAGTTCCCCCACCCCCTGCCAAAAAAAAGAAAAATCTAAAGAGGATAGAGAGAAACACTGTTAACTGATGATGTATGTAGGGGATTATAATCAATGTAATGAAACAAGTCATATGAATG
>NW_006409055.1:85760-91315 GCF_000296735.1 Chrysochloris asiatica | reverse complement strand
GATGCAAGGATGGTTCAACATTAGAAAAACGAACAATGTTATTGACCAAAGAAATTAGAAAAAAGAAAAGAACCACATGATCTTATCATTGATATAAACAAGGCATTTGACAAAATCCAGCATCCATTCCTGATAAAAACACTCAACAAATTAGGAATTGAAGGGAAATTCTTCAACATAATTTAGGGCATATATACAAAACCAACAGCCTACATTACTCTCAATGGAGAGAAACTGAAAGTCTTCCATCTGTGAACAGGAAACAGACAAGGATGTCATTTGCACCATTCTTATTCAATATTGTGCTGGAAGTCTTAGCAAGAGCTATACAGCAAGACAGTGAATTTAAAGCATCAAAATTGGCAAAAAGGAAGTAAAACTCTCTCTATTTGCCAACCATATGATCCTATGCATAGGAAACTCCAAAGACTGTAAAAAAAGCTACTAGACCTAATTGGAAGATTCAGCAAAGTGACAGGATATAAGATCAACATACAAAAATCAAATTGTTTACTCTATACCAAAAACGACAGCATTGAAAAGGGCATTAAAAAAGAAAAAAACATTCACAATAACCAACCAAAGGATGAAATATCTTGGAATAAATGTAACCAGAAAAATAAAGAACTTCTACAAAGAAAACTACAATGCACCACTACTAGAAACTAAAAACGAACTACAAAAATTGAAGAATGTACCAAGCTTCTGGATAAGAAGATTTAACATTATGAAAATGTAAATACTGCCCAAAGCAATTTACACATACAATGCAATCCAAATCCAGATTCCAACACCATTCTTCAAGGAAATGGAAAAAACAATTACAAACTTTATATTGAAAGGAAAGAGACCCAGGATAAGCAAAGTGTTGCTTAAGAAGAAGAATATGGTTGGAAACCTCTCACTCCCAGACTTCAAAATTTACTTCACGGCTACAGTGGTTAAAAGAGCTTGGTACTGGTACAATAAAATATACATAGATCAATGGATCAGACTCGAAAATCCAGAATTAACCCATCTAATGTGGATTAATGGAGTCCTGGTATGGCTCTGTGGGTTAATGCACTAGACTGAAAAGTCATTTGAACTGCAAGGTCGGTGGTTAAAATTCACCAGCTGCTCCTTGGAAACCCTATACAGGGTTGCTATGCATCAGAATTGACTCAACAGCACTTCACAACAACTACAAACTGTCTACTGATTTTTGACAAAGCACTTAAATATAATCACATGGGGAGGTAATAGTCTCTTTAACAGATGGTGCTGGCAGAACTGGAAAGAGATATGCAAATGATTGAAACATTCACCACACACCTTATATAAAAACAAACTCAACATAGATTAAAGACCTAAATGTGTATCCGAAAAATATGAAGGCCATCAATGAAAAAAATAGGGACAAATGTGAGGGCACTAATTCAGGGAATACAGACTCCAAAACATTTTGAAAACTACCCAAAGTAAAAAAAATAGATAATTGGGATATTCTAAAAATTAAAAGATATGTGCATCAAAATACTTCACCGGAAGAGTAAAAAGAAAGCAAAGAATAAGAAAAAATATTTTGCAATGGCAAATCAGGCAAGGGACTTATTTCTAAAATCTATAGGAAACTACACCACCTCTACAAGAAAAAGACAAACAATCCAATTACAAAATGGGCACAGGACATGGACAGACACTTCACCAAGGAGAAGATTCAGGAATCCAACAGACATTAAGAAATGTTGATGATCACTAGCCATTAGAGAAATGCAAATTAAAACAAAAATGAGATATCATCTCACACCAGCAATAACAGAAAATATTAAAAAAAGTAGAGGACAATAAATGCTGGTGGGAATGTGACAAGAGTGGGACACTTCTGCATTGCTGGTGGGATTGCAAAACGGCCCATGCTCTCTGGAATGCAAAATGGCACTTCCTCAGAAGGTTTAAACTAGAAATACCTTATGATCCAGAAATTGCTCTATTTAGTATTTACCCACAAGAAGTACGAACCACAATTCGAGAAGATATGTGCACACCAATGTTCATAGCAGCACTATTTACAATAGCAATAAAGATGGAGACAGCCAAAGTGCCCATCAACTGAATAATGGATAAACAAACTGGTACATACACACAATGGAATATTATGCTACCTTGAAGAATAACATGGAAGCTGCAAGTCACCGCATAACATGGATGAACCTTCAGGACATGATGTTGAGTGAAATTGTTGTTGTTGTTAAGTGCTGTGGAGTCAGTTCCGACTCATAGCGACCCTGCACAGGGTTTCCGAGGCTGTAAATCTTTACGGGAGCAGAATGCCTCATCTGTCTCCCTTGGAACCACTGGTAGTTTCAAACTGCTGACCTTGTGGTTCACAGCCCAATTCATAACCACTATGCTACCAGAGCTCCTTATTTAGTCAGACACAAAAGGAGAAATAGTGCATAGGACCACTACTATGGACTAAGATGAAGAACCCATATTAAAGGTGGAGTTCTTTGCTGGTTGCTGATATGTGGGGGGCGTGAGGGAATGGAGGGCAAGGTGGAGCACAGGGAAGGAAATAGACACAGGATAGTTGGGTGCTGGGCATGAGGACAATTTACAAGATTGGAGAGGTTAATAGAAGAACAAAGCAGAAGGGAGAAAAATTAGGTTCACAAAGGTTAAGTGGGACAGTGGTAATGAATGATGTATGCACAACCTTGGAATGGCAGGGCTCTGGGATACAGGGACTGAGGCGAGGTATGAATGGGGCAAAGAGGGAAAATAATGTTAAGGTGCTTAGTGGTCTTTTGAATTTTGTTTTCCCTTGCATAAGCATTATAAAATAGACACTGGAGGGGGAGAGAAAGGAATAGCCAGAAATATCACCTTAGAAAACTTGTAACTCCGTCTTCTGCTTATTACTGATTGGAATACCTAAAATGGGGCTACAATGTGCCAAGTAAAGGAGGCTTCCTGCAGAGCATCTGCATTACATAAGACTATATGTTGAATACTGAACAGCATCCAGAATCTTCAGAGGTGGGAAATGTCCACTTGAAAGTACAGGCAGACCAGCCTGGAGTGGCTAGAAGAACAGAAGATACTTCTTGAAAGAAAGACCAACAGGAAACAATATAGGCAGACCAACTGATTACTACAAGAACAAGCAAGTTGCTCACCCATAATATATCAAGGCAAGTGGTTGAGTCCAGTCAGAGCAAACCCAGTTCTAAGACTAAGATCAGTGGGAGTACATGCTCTGATTGGTGACCACGTTTGTCACCGATAAGGGGAAGTGAGGGAAAAGCAACAATGAAGATGTGTGCTAAGTCCCACAACATTCAATAGACTCCTGTGAACCCACGTGGAGACCTGGTTGGACAGCAGAGTGGCAAAACCTGGTGAGTCTTAGGCCCAGAATCAGTGACATAACCACAGAGGACTAGAGTGGAGAGTGAAGCGTCCAGCTGATAAGAAGAGAGGGCATATGCACAAGGACACCCATTTGTGCAGATAATACCCACTTGTTCTGGCTTCAAAGACTGGGTGATCAGAGTTCAACTAGAAGAAGAAAGAAGAGTAAAAAATATTACTCTGATACAATTGATTAACTCAGAAGTAGGGAACAAATATTTACAGCAAGGATCATTCCCACCTCATCCATACACAGAATAGACAGGGATGGGCAACTTGGACATTGGATACCCAAAATGGCGGCGGGGGGTAGTTTACAAGGCAAGAACTGACTGGCTTACAAGCTCTCAAGACAGAAACTAGATCCAGAGGGTGTAGGAGGAAGGTAGAATCTCCACTGAGTAGTAGACAATCTGTCAAGGCAGGGCTCATGAAAGGAAATGTAGATAGGTCTCTTGTGATACAATAGTGACTAATTGTTATCAGCACTGATTGTGAGGGTTGGAAATGTAAATGTCGATGTTTTATAGCAAGAAAGGGAGTGATTAACTTTGCAGTCTAGGAGCAGAAGTCCCTGGGACAATCAAGAGAGAAGAGTAGAGAGCAGGATCATATCCAGAGAAGCAGTGATGCCAGAGATGGAGGCAGAGATGATGATGTGGAGAGAATGAGCATTTGGGGACTTTAGACCCAGAGAGGGAGAGGGGCTGTGTGCTAATGACTGGAGAGCAGGCTTTTAGGGTACACCCTTTGGTTGGTTGATTATGCATGGAAGGGGTTGTAACCATGGCAATGAAACGACATAAAATAGGATGAAAGTAAAACTAATGTTCTCCCATGTAAACTATCACATAATTCACAATAAAACATTAAAAAAAGAAAGAAAGAAAGCAGCAACACCACAAAAAACAATTATAATGGCAGCCATTAATTCGTACCTGTCAGTAATTATACTTAATGTATATGGAGTAAATGCAACAGTTAAGACACAAATGGTGGAAGAATTCATAAGAATATAAGATCCTTCAAAATGCTGTCTGCAAGAGACACATCATACACACAGAGACAAAAACAGATTATAAGTGAAAGTATGGAAAAAATATACCAAGCCAATTTCAATAAACCACGGACAGGAGTAAAAAAACCAATCTCTGATAAAATAAACTTTAAGTCAAAAAACAGCTAATAGATAAAGATGGGCATTGATTAAATGGACAATTGAATAAGATGACCTAACCATAATAAATATTTATGCTCCCAATGAAAGAACTCAAAAAAATTTAAAGCAAACTGTAATAGATTTGAAAAAAGAAATAGATGAATCTACATTGTAAGTGGGCAATTTTAATATGTTCCTTTCAATAATGGATAGAAGAAAGAAAGAGAAACTTGACAAAGACAGAGAGGAACTAAAAAACACAATCAACTAAATGGACCACATATATGTGTATAGCGCATTCAACCCAACAGCAGCTCAATACACATGCTTTTCCAGTGCGCATTGAACAGTATCCAGTATAAACTATGTGTTAGGCCACAAACAAACCTCTATTTATTTACAAATATTAAAAAACTACAAAGCATTTTATCAGACCACAAAGCTATCAACCATAGGAAGACCAAGGAAATAAAGTCAAACACATGGAAACTCACTACCACCCTGATAAAAAGTGACTGGGTAGTAGAAGGAACAAAATGTGAACTTGATAGCACAGAATACCAGGCTAAGCAGATCCAAGTCAGAAATCCAAAACTCGGAACCACAGAGGTAGGAATATTTTAAAAGTTTAAAGGCTTATAGATACTAGAGCATGAAGCTAAAGTAACAAATCACATACTTTTCCTGGAGCTGACATCTTGGGTGAGACAAAATGGCAAGACCAAGCACAGGAATAAAAACACCACAGGAAACTTGGAGCAAAGGGGGACAATATACTTTGTCGGTTTTACTCTGTTCTGATTTTTTTTTTCTTCTTTTTTTGGTATCTGGTCATTGGCACCCCCACTGTTTGTGCACCTCCATTCTGGTGACTTGAGGGGGAGCCTGAGCGAGTGGACACACCCCCTCATTACTGGTGGGTTCTTCTGCC
The DNA here is from genome assembly GCF_000296735.1 of Chrysochloris asiatica. NCBI lineage: Eukaryota > Metazoa > Chordata > Mammalia > Afrosoricida > Chrysochloridae > Chrysochloris > Chrysochloris asiatica. The sequence goes on along the minus strand of NW_006409055.1, from coordinate 85,829 downwards.
ACCAATGTGCACAGATATTCAGCTCAAGAACAGGCCCTGAACTTTTTTTTTTTTTTTTGTGTGTCTTTT
>NW_006409055.1:83325-85660 GCF_000296735.1 Chrysochloris asiatica | reverse complement strand
AAGAGGAATAACTTAAGAATTATAGGAATTCCAGAACAAGAAGAATCACACATGTCCACAGTGGAAATAGTTGAAGAACTGCTGGAAGAAAATTTCTCTAACATCCTGAAAAGTGAAAAGATAAACATTTAAGAAGCTCAACGGTCACCAGAAAGGATAGACCCCAAAAGAAAATCACCAAAACCTATCATAATCAAGCTCTCAAAAATCAAAGATAAAGAGACACTCCTGAAAGCATTTAGGGGAAACAGAAGTGTCACATACAAAGGCAAACAAGTCAGATTAAGTTCAGATCTCTCAGCAGGAACCATGCAAGAAAGATGGCAATGGGGAGACATATATACAACCCTGAAAGAAAAACAAAACAAACAAACAAAAAAAACCTGCCAACCAAGAATCCTTTATCCAGCAAAGCTATCAATCAAATACAACAGTGTAATCAAAACATTCCAAGATAAACTGAAGCTAAGGGATTTTTCCAAAGCTAAATCTGCTCTTCAAACATCCTACAGGGAGTTCTGTTGACCGAGAACCAACAAAAACAGACTACAACCAGAGATTCACGTAAGTGGCAGCACCTCCCAGAATTAAAACAACAGAAGGAAGAGTCAAGAACAGAACAACACTATAAGAACAAACTCAGAGAATCTGGGAGGACAGTTTATGATCAAAGCAATTACAATATAAAAGAAGGTAAACACGTAGGAACAGAGATCCAGATGGAGAGAAGACCAGGTCGATTACAGGATAAAATAGACAGCTGTAAATGGACAGAAATATTTATGGACTTTAAGGCAACCACAAGGAAAATTAGCACTTCACAACATACCAAGAGAATGAAAATCCAAGAAGAACATGGGAACATTAAAACTATGAGGAAACTCACAAGAAAGAACACAAAAAGCATGAACTCAACAAAGGAAGACACACAAAACAAAGAAAGCAGGAACATCACACACACACACACACAAAACGTAATGGCAGCAATTAATCTGTAGTGGTGGTTGGTGGTTATGTTTCATGGATTGGGGTTCAGATTCACAGTGACACTGTACAGGGTTTCCAGGGCTGTAAATCTTTACGGAAGCAGAAAGCCTCATTTTTCTACCACGGAACACCTGGTAGTTTAACTACACTGAATGTAAACGGATTAAATGCACCTATTAAGAGACGGAGAGTTGCAGAATGGATAAGAAAACAAGATCCTTCAATATGTTGTCTGCAAGAGACACATTTCACACACAAAGACAAAAACAGATTAAAGTTAAAGGATGCAGAAAAATATACCAAGCTAATCACAATAAAAAAACGAACAGGAGTGGCAGTACTAATTTCTGATAAAATAATATTTCAGGCAAAGACCAGCATAATAGATAAAGATGGACATTATTTCATGGTTAAAGTGACAATTGAACAAGATGACACAAACATAATAAATATCTATGCCCCCAATGAAAGAGCTGAAAAATACGTAAACTCTAATAGATTTGAAGAAAGCAATAGATGAATACAATAATAGAGGGTGGTTTTAATACACCACTTTCAAAAATGGATAGAACAACCAGAAAGAAACTTGACAAAGACACAGAAGAATTAAACAACACAATCAACCAACTGGACCTCATAAATGTGAACAGATCAATCAACCCAACAACTGCAGAATACACATTCTTTTCCAGTACACATGGAACATTCTCCAGAATAGACCATGTTTTAGGCCACAAAACAAATCTCAATAAATTTACAAATATCAAAATACTACAAAGCATCTTCTCAGACCACAATGCTATCAAATTAGAAATCAACAATAGGAAAACCAAGGAAATCATGAAAACTAAATAACCCCATGCTGAAAACAACTGGGTGGTAGAAAAAATTAAACGTGGATTCACAGAGTTCCTAGAAACAAATGAGAATGAAAACAAAACATGCCAAAATCTTTGGGACACTGTGAAAGCAGTGCTGAGAGGACAATTTATTTCAATAAATGCACAGATGCAAAAAGAAGAAAGGACAAAAATTAACACATTAACACAGCATCTACAACAATTAGACACAGACCAACAGAGGGAACACACAGCCACCAAAAGAAAAGAAATCATAAAGATTAGAGCAGAAATAAATGAGATGGAAAACAGAAAAACTATAGAAAGAATAAACAGGACAAGAAGCTGGTTCCTTGAAATGATTAACAAAATTGAAGGAACATTGGCAAACGTAACAAGCGAAAAGAGGGAGAAAACACAAATAACATGCATTAGAAACAACATGGGTGATGTCACAAAAGAATAACAACAGAATACTATGAAGAGTTGTACTCCAACAAATTTGAAAA
>NW_006409055.1:76609-81889 GCF_000296735.1 Chrysochloris asiatica | reverse complement strand
ATGGAAAAAAAAAAAATTACAAACTTTGTATGGAAAGGAAAGAGACCCAGGATAAGCAAAACACTGCTTAAGAAGAAGAATAAAGTGGGAGGATTCTCACTGCTTGACTTCAAAATTTACTAAAGGGTCAAAACAGTCTGGTACTGGTACAATGAAAGATAAATAGATTAATGGAACCGAATTGAGAATCCAGAAATTAACCCATCTACATACAGCCAAATGATTTTTGAAAAACACCTAAATATATCATATGGGGAGGTGATAGTCTGTTCAACAGACTCTGCTGGCAGAACTGGAAAGTGCTATGCAAAAGATTGAACCAAGACCTTAACCTCACACCTTGTGCAAAAACCAACTCAACATAGATTAAAGACCTAAATGTTAATCCCAGTATTATGAAGGTCATCAATGAAAAAATAGGGACAAAAGTGATAGCATTTACCTGAGATGGAGGCAGAGATGATGACGCAAAGTGATGAAGCAACTGGGGTCTTTGGACCCAGAGAGGGAAAGGGACTGTGGGACGAAAAAATGGGGGGAGTAGGGGGAAGTGTAGGGGGTGGGTTTCTGGGATATACCCTTTGGGTGGTTGATGATGCATGGAGGGGATTGGAACCATGGCAATGAGATGATATACGATGGAATGAATATAAAACTAAAGTTCCCCCATGTGAACTACCATATAATTCACAATATAACATTAAAAAAAAAAAAGTTAAGCAACAAAATATACAAAAAAACAAAACAAAATGTGATGACATTTAATCAGGGAATACACAGATTGCCAAACATTTTGAAAACTACACAGACAAAAGGAGACAAAATGGATGAGTAGGAAATATTAAAAATTAAAAACTTATGTGCATCTAAAGACTTCACAGATGAGTACAAAGGGAACCCACAGATTGGGAAAAAAATTTTGAAATGACACATCAAACAAGGGACTTATTTCTAAAATATACAGGAAACTACAGCACCTCTACAAGAAAAAAGACAAATAATCCAATTACAAAATGGGCACAGGATATGAACAGACACTTCACCAAGGAGGAGATCCAGGCAGCCAACAAACATATGAAGAAATGTTCATGATCAGTAGCCATTAAAGAGATGTAACAAAAACAACAATGAGATATCATCTCACACCAACAATAACAACAAAGAAAAAAAAAAAGTAGAGAACAATAAATGCTGGTGGGAATATGGAGAGAGTGGGACACTTCTGCATTGCCGGTGGGATTGCAAAATGGTCCAGCCTCTCTGGAAAGCAATATGACGCTTACTCAGAACGTTGGAAATAGAAATACTTTATGATCCAGAAATTCCTCTACTTGGTATTTACCCACAAGAAATATGACTCATAACATGAGTAGATATTTGCACACCAATGTTCATAGCTGCACTACTTACAATAGCAAAAAGATGGAGAGAGCCAAAGTGACCATCAACTGAAGAATGCATAAACAAACTGTGGTACATACACAGAATAGAACATTATGTTACCTTGAAGAATAACAAGGAAGCTGCAAGCCACCTCATAACATGGATGAATCTTGAGGACATTATGTTGAGTGAAATTAGTCAGTCACAAAAGAAGAAACACTGCATAGGTCCAATACTGTAAAAGACTAAGAAAAGTAACCCATACTAAGGGGTGGGGGTTATTTGCTGTTTGTTGGAATGTGGTGGTGGTGTGAGGGGATGGAGGGCAAGGTGGAGCACAGGGCAGGGAATAGACATAGGATAGTTTGGGTGCTGGGGACGGGGGTTATATACAAGAATGGTGAAGGGAATGGAAGAACAAAGCAAATGGGAGAACAATTGGGCATGTTTGAATGGGCTAAGTGGGACAGAGGTAAGAATGATGTATGCACAACCTTAGAACAACAGGGCTCTGGGATACAAAGACTGAGACATGATTGGAATGGGGAAAGGGGCGCAAATAATGTTAAGATGCTTGGCTGTCTTTTGAATCTTGGTTTTCCTTGCATTACACTAGAAAATATACACTGGAAGGGGAGAGAAATGAATAGCCAGAAATATCACCATAGAAAGCTTGTAAGTCCATCGTTAGCCTATAACTGATTGGAATACCTAAAATGTGGCAACAATTTGCCCAGTGAAGGAGACTTCCTGCTGAGACTATAGGTGGAATACGGAACAGCATCCAGAATCTGCAGAGGTGGGAAATTTCCACTTGAAAGTTCAGGCAGACTAGTCTGGAGCAGCTAGAAGAACAGAAGCTACTTCTTGAAAGAAAGACCTAAAGGAAAATACAAAACAATATAGGCAGACCAACTGATTACTACAATAAGACGCAAGTTGCTCATGCAGGAGACATCAAAGCAAATGCTCAGGTCCCCTCAGAGTAAACCCCCTTCGAAAACTAAGCCTCCATAGAAATACACGCTATAATTGTTGACCACGTTTGTCACTGATAAGGGGAAGTGAGGGAAAAACAGCAATGAAGCTGTGAACTAAGCCCTACAACATTCAATAGACTCCTGTGAACCTGGATGGAGACCTGGTGGGCCAGCAGTGTGGCAAGCTGGGGACTTGTTGTCCCAGAGTCAGTGATATAGCCACAGAGGACTAGAGCAGAGAGTGAAGTGTCCAGCTGATAAGAAGAGAGGGCAGATGCGCAAGAACACCCACACTTGCAGATAATACCCACTAGACCTGGATTCAAGGACTGGATGATCAGAGTTCAACTAGAAGAAGAAAGAAAGAGTACTCTGATACAATTTGATGAACTTATCCTACACCTATGGATACAGTAGCTCAAAAGAGGGAACAAATTTTTCCAGCAAGGATCATTCCCATCCCCTCCATTCACAGAGTAGACAGGGATGGGCAACTTGGACATTTGCTACCCAAAATAGGTTGGGGGAGGCAACAAAGGCAAAAAGTGACTGGCATACAAACTTTCAAAAAGGAACCTAGATCCAGAGAGTATGGAGGAAGGTAGACTCTCCACCCGTAATATCCAATCTGTCTGGGCGGGGCTGATGAAAGGAAAAGAGGATAGGTCTCTTCTGATACAATAGTGAATAATTGTTACCAGGACTGATTGTGAGGGTTGGAAATGCAAAGGTAGATGTTTTGTAGCAAGGAGGGGAGTGATTAAATGTGCAGGCTAGCAGTGGAGGTCCCTGGGAACATGAAGGTAGAAGAGCAGAGAGCAGGACCATACCCAGAGAAGCAGTGATGCCTGAGATGGAGGCAGAGATGATGATGTGGAGAGATTGAGCATTTGGGGACATTAGATCCAGAGAGGGAGAGGGGCTGTGTGCTGATGACTGGGAAGCAGGCAGGAGAGTGGGGGACAGGCTTGTAGGATATACCCTTTGGTTGGTTGATGATGCATGGAAGGGATTGTAACCATGGCAATGAAACGATATATGATAGGATGAAAGTAAAACTATTGTTCTCCTATATAGACTATCACATAATTCACAATAAAACATTAAAAAAAAAAGTGAACTCACAAAGTTCCTAGAAACAAACAAGATAGATAACCCAAGATATCCAAATCTTTGGGACATGGTGAAAACAGAACTGAGAAGACAATTCATTGCAATAAACACAAACCTCCAAAAAGAAGAAAAAAACAAAATTAACACAACACAGCATCTAAAACAATTATAAACAGATCAACAAAGGGAATATACACCCCCCAAAAGACAAGGAATAATAATGATTAGAGCAGAAATAAATGAGATGGAAAACAGAAAAAGTATAGAAAGGATCCAAAGGACAAGAAGCTGGTTCTTTGAGAGGACTAACAAAATTGACAGAGCATTGGCAAATCTACAGCGAATAGACACAGGATAGCTTGGGTGTGGGGTTGGGGTTTGGAGGACAATACACACAAAAAAAGGGAGGGAAATGGAAGAACAAGTATGATGGGAGAAGAGTTAGACAAGTTTGCATGAGTTAAGTGGGACAGAGGTAAATGATGATGCATTCACAACCTTAGAACAACAGAGCTCCGGGATACAGAGATTGAAACATGATTTTAAGGGGTAAAAGAGGAAACTAGTGTTAAGATGCTTGGTTGTCTTCTGAATCTTGGTTTCCCCTGCCTACCATTATAAAATATACACTTGAGGCGGGTAGAAAGGAATAGCCAGAATCAATACTACTGAAAGCTTTTAAGTCTGACTTCACCCTGTAACTGATTGGAATACCTTACAGGGGGCTAGAAGTTGACAAGTGAAAGAGACTTTCTGTGGAGACTTTATATTGCAGAAGACAATAGGTGTGATTCAGAACCCAATCCAGAACCAACTGAGGTAGGAAATTTCCATTGAAAAGGACGAGTAGACCAGCCATGAGAGACTAGAAAAATACAAGATACTTTGTGAAAGAAAGACTGGCAGGAAAAATCTGGGACAATAACGGCAGTCTGATTCATGACTACAAGAGCAAGTAAGCTGTTCACCTGTGAGCCATCAAAGCAAGTGGTTGGGACCTCTCAGAGCAAACCCCCTTCCAAGACTGATACTCAAGGGGAATATATGAGCAGGCAGGTGGTCTGGCTTATGACCACGTTGGTTGGGGAAGAAGAGGAAAAAAGAACAATGAAGTTGCAAGCTAAGCCTGACCACATTCAATAGACCCTTGTGAACCTGGGTGGAGACCTGGATGGCCAGCAATACAGCAAGACCCAGGGACTCCTGGGTGATATGGCCACAGAGGACTAGAGCAGAGAGTGATGCATCCAGCTGATACGAAGTGAGGGGAGATGTACAAGAACACCCATACTTGAAGATAATACCCACTTGACCTGGCTTCAATGTCTGGATGATCAGAACTCAACTAGAAGAAGAAGAGGTGGAGGAAATAAAAAAGGAGTAACCTGCTACAATTTGATGAACTTCATCTATACTTATGGATGTTGTGGTGGTTATGTGCCATGGAGTTGGTTCCAATTCATAGTGACCCTGTACAGGGTTTCCAGGGATGTAGTAACTCAAAAAGGGAACAAATCTTTACAGTAAGGATCACTCTCAACCTTTTGGTGCACAGAGTTGACAGGGATGAGCAACTTAGACACTGACTGTCCAAAATAGGAGGACTTATAAAGTAAAAAAGTGACTGCCTTACAAGCTTTCAAGAGGGATCCTAGTTACAAATGGGGCAAGGGAAGGTAGAATCACCACTGAATAATTTCCAGTCTGTTGGGACCTGGCTGGCAAAAGGAAATGAAGATAAGTCTCCTGTGGTACAATAGTGAATAATTGCCATCAGAACTGACTGTGAAGGTAGGAAATATAG
>NW_006409055.1:74175-74575 GCF_000296735.1 Chrysochloris asiatica | reverse complement strand
TCCAAAATCAAAGATAAGGAGACACTTCTGAAAGCCGCCAGGGAAAACAAAAGTGTCACATACACAGGCAAGCAAGTCAGATTAAGCTCAGATCTCCCAGCAGAAACCATGCAAGCAAGAAGGCAATAGGGAAACATTTATAAAGCCCTGAAAGAAAATAATTGCCAACCAAGAATTCTTTATCCAGCAAAGTTATCAATCAAATATGATGGTGTAATCAAAACATTCCAGGATAGACAGAAGCTAAAGGATTTTGCCAAAGCCAACCCTCCAGTACAAAACATCTTAAAGGGAGTTCTGTGGACTGAGAACCAACAAGAACAGACAACAACCAGAGATTGACATATGTGTCAGAATCTCCCAGAATTAAATCAACAGAAAGAAGAGTTGAGAACAGAAC
>NW_006409055.1:62860-74075 GCF_000296735.1 Chrysochloris asiatica | reverse complement strand
TGAAATTAGTCAGTCACAAAAAGAGAAATACTGCATAGGACCACTACTGTAAAGGACTAAGAAAAAGAAATTATACTGAAAGGGCGCAGGGGGAGGTCTTTGTTGGGGGTTGGGAAGGTAGTGAAGGGGAGAGGGGGGAGGGGGGAGCGCAGGGTGGGGATTGGTCACAGGACAGCTTGGGTGCAAGAGAGGGGGGCAATATACAGGGAGGGAGAGTGAAAGGGAAAAACGGGGCAGGGGGAAGAACAATTGGGCATGAGTAAAAGGGCTAAAGAGGACAGAGATAAAGCAAGATATATACACAGCCTTGGAAGCGCAGGGCTCTGAGACACAGAGATTGAGTCACGATTGCAATGCGGGGGGTGGGGGATCCTGTTAAGATGCTGGAATGTTTCTTTATTACATGATTAACCAAGGGGCAATAGTTTTAGTCTGTGTTACAGGTCAAAAACTCTCCAGTATGGATTCCAGCCTGATTAATTTGACCCTATAGTGAGAGGACAGCCACTTCTCCCTCTTTGTAGCAACCCTGTCTGAGGGAGCCAGCATTCACACCCATCTGAAAGAGTGACGGCATCTGCATCCCCATGTGGCCCCTCCGGCAAGAGCACCAAGGAGCCAGCCAACCGTTTCCACAGCAGAGAAGACTTTAAGAACTGTTTAACCCTTAGAGAACAGGTTAAACTCCAGAGATTTTCTGCTGCTTTGCCTGTCGGGAGGGGGGAATGGGGAGTTAATAGATGTTACTGACTTTGCAATCGTTCATCAACCATTGTAGGTTTCATTGCCTGTTAAAGTTTTCAGAAGTGAGGCAATCATTGTGGTGCCAGGCCCTTAAATGTGCCACGTGCCTTTGCTCTCATGTCAAGAATCACTGCACTAATAGGAATTGTTACCCTTTTTGCCCTGCCTACCATGTAAATCAACTGTCTAGGGATATTAGGCTCACTCATACCATCCAAGAGTAAAGATAAAGGCTTACAAAACAGACTAAATGCGTTAGAGAAAGGAAGATCGCTCAAGGGAAATAAGATACTATATATCCACTTTACACTCCCAGCTAAGGTTTTTCATGATATAAGTAGATTTGTGTTATTTTTCAGTAATCCAGAACTTGGGAACTTAATTCAACAGCATTTTAGGAGGTTGTGGAATAATATCCACTTGTCTGTGGATATCCATCAGCTACATGCTCAAATTTCTGATATAAGTAATTCTCAAGTTGAGCACTGAGTGGCTATTAATTTGCTACCCCTGCTAGAGATTAAGATCCCCTAAGAGTTTGATTGAACCTCAGCATAGTGATCCTGCTTGGTCACCTTAAAGCAGGTGGTGGTCTGACAATGTCTTGCATATGGGGTCCCCAGCTGGTCTCCTCCCTCCCTGCCTTCTTTGGATGGTGGCTGTTTATGCTGGTTGTGTGGCCAGAGACAGGTAAGGATCTCGTGGAACCTCCACAACCTAAAACAGAGCCATTGCCATGCTGCAATGAGTTTGGATGACAGGTAAGACTGAGGAATTCACACTGACCACCTAAGACAGGCAGCGTCCCTTAAACAAATAATAAATAAGGGGGAATCTGATGCAGACCGTGCAGACCTTGTCAGGAGTTCAAGTCCCTGTGGGCCCAAGTGTTGCAGACCGTCCAAACCATAGGCTCTGAGGATCAGACTTTAGCCACCTAGCAAACATAGCAAACTGTCCCTCATCTGATTATTCAGTTATGCTTTTTAGTAATCACATACATGAGCCCTGGATATCCACAGATAAATGTAAAAACCTTCCTTAAAAGCCGAGACTGTAAATTCCAAAAAGGCAAAGTTCCACCACCCCCCCACAAAAAAAAAAAAAAAAAGCTAAAGAGGATAGAGAGAAACACTGTTAACTGATGATATATGGAGGGGATTGTAATGAATGTAATGAAACAAGTCATATGAATGCTTGAATGTGAAACTGATGATGTGCCCGGTAAACTTTCTCTCAATCCACAATAAAAACCTTAAAAAAAAAAAAAAAATAGGATGAGTGTAGTGCTGATGTTTTCCCATGTAATCCTCACAATAAAAAAAAAAAAAAAAATCCCCCCATGTCATTTTTTTTTTTTTTTTTTTCAAGGTGGAAGGGTTACCATTAAGACTAGGTGGAATGTAATTATTAACAGTGTCCCAGATGGCATAGTAGTTTCTGTAATGAGTGGATAATCATGAGGACTGCAGTTTAAACTCACCAGCCATGCAATTGAAGAAAGATGAACTTGTCTGCTCCCAAAAAGATTTACACACTCAGAAGCATGGCTGTTGCTCCATACAGTCTTCATCATCCAAATACCTTCTACATACTTGAAGCATGTGCTCTGCCAAAGCCTCTGTACCTCTCCTTGCAGCCGTGTATGTTTTTCAGTCACACACTTATCTTAAGCATCATTGAAAACAGAGATCTGGGGTTTAGATTTTTTTGGTGATTTTTCTTTGATGCAGGTGTGAGTATAATTTTATGTCTTTCTATTATGTATTTTATGATTTTCAGCTGGCAATTCAATCCTACATCTAAGAATGGAATCCATAAAGTTTTCTGGGTTTGTCTTCTTCTATACTGCTTCCTTGGATGTGCTGTGGCTCAGTGCAATAAGCACTGAACTGTGAATCACACGGTCCATGTTTCCACCCTACCTGCAACTCCATGAGAGAAAGATAAGACTTTCTACTCCTGTGAAGATTTAAAGCCTTTACAGGGTAGTTGTAAATTGAAACGGATTCAAAGGCACGTAACAACAATAACATCCTGCTTCCATATCAAAAGAATCAGTTTGTGTAAACATAGAGCAAATGCTGAATCATCACAGATATATTCATGGATCCCTTAGCATAGAAGATACACTGATGGATCATACACAGTATGTACGTGGTGCCCTGATCTTACCTTAAAATACACATTTCAGTCTGTTGCATTGCTCAGTTTTAACTTGGTGGTGTCAAGGTTGGTAAAGGGACCTCAGAATTTGAACTCCTGCTGCAGACCCTGGCTAAGGAGCTGGTCTACCTTGTCCAAGTTCCTAGGCAATGGGGCACCTTCTAAGGGTAGAGCCTTAAGATGTTTCCTGAGAAGGGAAACTTGGATGCTGAGTCCCAAGTTTCATATTTCAAATATGTATATCCAATAGTTTGTGTTCAAGAGGAGCAGTGGGGTGCCAAGGGGAAAGGTGCTTACGAGGTTCAGGTGTGAAGGTGCTTTCTCTAATGAACCTTGGAGTAAGTGTTCCTGTTCCTTTGTACCTGTACTAGAACCATCTTTATGCATGTCTCTGTTCATCCCACATCCTTTGAACCTGCACCTGTTCCCTGAGGTCCTTTGTGCTCCACCCAGTGCTGCCAGAGAACATGGTGCATGTGCATAACATTATCAGGCAGTGTGAGCACCTTTACTGTTGGATATATGTTTTTTGCACGTGCTGATTCATAGAGCACCAGTTTAAAAGATGCATCCTAGCAACAGACCCAACAGTGCATGCTCAGACTTTGCCAGAGTTGGCATATGAAATGGTCACTCAGTACTTGAATCTCATCCCAAACCAAAAACACAAATCCTTGTCTTGGAATCTAGTCCTACTCTATGGTCAACAGTCACAACTTCTTTGATTGACAGTTTCCTGGCCAGGCTAGTACTCTGGCCTCAGCCCCAGCCTTGGATGCTCAGGTACTGTGAAGGGGTTCCCACATGCCTGCAGGCATCACGGCACTCCCACCAGTTTCCCTGGGCAACCTGCGGCCTCCCAGCTGTGCCTGTTGCTGCCAGAAGAGTGAATCTCAAGAAAGCCAAGAAGAATCAAGTCATTCTTCACCAGTACTGTGCATATTCCCCTTAGAGAAGAAAGCCTGTGATACTACATATCCTGTGTACCTTTCTGGAGCTATCTCCTCCAGATGGTGGTGTGGTCCCCAGAGGAAGCTGAGCCTGTCCATGCACAACTACAAGATGTCTCACAGATCAGCCAGTAGAGTGAGAAAACAGATTTTCCCCTTGGCACAAAAGCAAGTTGTCACCTCTTGGTATTCCCCAACACCCTTATGCCCTAGAATTTTAAGCAGAAAAGGCTGTATGCACGGTCGTTGGAGATATTGAGAAATATATGGAGAAGCAGGGACAAGATCCAGTTACACTAGACAGGCAGGGCAGTCAAGAGAAGGGGCCCACATGGCACTGGGAGTGAATGGTCAGCATTTTGACCCCTGTAATCCCCAGCAGTGAATCTGCATTCCTTGCTAGACCTGGGCATCGGAAGAGAATGCTCCATTGCAAGAGCTCTGTAGACAATTCTTTCAAGAATCTCCCCTAGTCTTAATTGGATGCTCCATGCTGACAGGGTTGGGTTGCTGCATTGGCTTCTATTCTGCACATAGTTGGACAATTGCAGGTACAGTCATAACAAAGAATTCGTTATGAATAGAAATGCTGCAGTTTTGCACATCACCACTCTACTACCTTCTTCTCTAAATTCTAGCAGCCATTGGACATCAGAGTATTATGGCCACAACATAACCAATCTCATGATTTTCTATGGAGTGGGTATAAGTTTCTTGGGAAGATCTCAGGACAGTCTTCACCAATCGAAATTTAGAGGCTGATACTACAAATCTCCATACACTCCACTTAAACTCCCTTAATCCTAATTTTATTTATTTACTAGTCAGTAGGCATCCAAAGACTTTACTCTCAGTGAGGGCTACATAAAAATTAAACCTCATTCTACCCATTCTCCCTACAAATTCAAATTTTCAATTATGTCAGTTTATACACATAGCTAGAGATCTATTGGGAGACAGATCCTAATGGTGACCAGAGTTTTTGCCAGAGTTCTTTAATATTATGCTAGTGATATTGAATCAAACATCTACAATGTTTCAGCATTTAGCATGACCCCAGCTTCATTAATAAGCTCCCTTAGTACCTACTAGACAATATATATTGATTTTACCATTATGGGAAACTATATTTCAATATCTACTGAATCTGTATACTATCATACCCCCAGAACCAGCATTTTCCCCTAGTATATTCCCTATCAAAATATGTTTGCATTGTTTTTGCTGCTAAGTTCTGACTCATAGTAATTCTATGTGACAGAGTAGAACAGCTCTCAAAGAGTTCCTGATGGTTTGGAACTTTATAAAAGCCAACTGCTTCATTTTGTGTCATAGAGCACCTGATTAACTTCCAACAGACAATCTTTTAGTTTGCACCCATATGCTGAAACCACTTTCCACCAGAGAATCATGGGGGTATCATTATCAACATTTTACAGCTGAGGAGATTTAAGATCCAGAGAGAGAAAGTCCCGTGTCTATGTTCATGCTAATAATTAACAGATGGTGTTGTTGTTATGTGCCATGGAGTTGGTTCCGACTCATAGCCACCCTGTACAGGGTTTCCGAGGCTGTAAATCTTTACGGGAGCAGAAAGTCTCATCTTTCTCCCATGGAACAGCTGGTAGTTTAGAATTGCTGACCTTGTGGTTTGCAGACGGATTGGTGACCACTACGCTACCAGAGCTCCTTTAAGTACCAGATAATGTACCCAAATGCATGCCTGAGACCTAGAGTGTCACCGACACAGAAATAGTCCCCAGCTATACATCCACTGTGTCCTGGGGTTGTGCTGTGGCTTCACGGGCCGCTGCAAAGCCATTTGAACTGCAAGGTCGGGGGTTGAAGCTCACCAGATTTTACTGGGAAATCCTATACTGGGTTGTTATATGTCTGAACCGACTTCACGGCACCTCACAACAACAAAAACAATATCATATGCAGTCCTCAGTGCATGACTGGGAGACATCCCCAACCTCTTGGGGTCTTCTTCTTTTCTGAAGTTGGAAGTGAGATCCCACCCTCCATTTTTCAGAGCATAAGGAGATTATTTGTGTGAATGAGCACATTCCTGTATGCAAAACAAGCACTATCATTACCACCAAGAAGGAATGGAAATTTTTTCTGCATATATAATTTTGTTTGACAATATTTTCCTTTCATCGTTTTGTTTTGTCATTCCATTGCCTTCTTTCTTGCATGGTTTCTGCTGAGAAATCAAAGAGTAGATCTCTCCTTTGTAGCTAACTTTTTTATTTTCCTGATCTGCTCTCAGAATGTTTTCCTTGTCCCTGATTTTGTAATCTTTGATTTTAATATATCTTACTAATTTCCTTTTGGAGCCTATCCTTTTTGCTATCTTTCTGTTTTTGAATGGTTATCCTCTTGTCTTTCATTTTATTTTAGCAACTCTTAAACAATGTTATCTATGCTATTACTTTTCTTTCTTTTTATACAACATTTCCTTTCATTTCTCAGCTGAAGCTTTTCCATTCAGACATTGGACTTACCTTTTCATTATGCTGTGTTTCCCTCTTCTTTTTCTGATAAAGATTAAACTTGTACAAACCCTTATGAAATTATATTTCAATTTATACATAATGTAAGTGTTTATAAAGGACTCCAAATTATAGTTTATGACTTTTGAAAATGACATTGTAAAAATAGACTTTTTGTTCTGTAAAAATACATGTATATGCATCTCATGAGAATATAATCTCTTTGGGAAATTTCCTATGCATATAATCTAAAAAATAATCACTCCAAAACTGTTGCAATTATTTATGTTTCCAATGTTGTGATAATTTGGTGCTACCTAGTGTTCAATTTCAGCAAATACGAAGGTATTTCTGCATCCTCCATTTTGAAACAACCACTAATACCTTAAAAACAAATTAGTCTGCTTGAACAAATTGCATACTCAGGAAAATGGAATTTCAATCTTCTACAATGAATCCAAATTGTAGGACCATCCTCAGAAATTATGGAATGTAAAACGCTGGGTTCAATTTAGATATTATCAATGTCCTATTCATCATCTCCAGTGTCATCAAACTGGATTTTGTCATTTTCTCCAGGGGCAAATGTATCTGTTCATTGATTTTGTCATGCTCTGGAAGTTCCACATGGATCTTCAGACATTCACTTCATCTGTATTGTATTTTTAACATCCCCTTTGTTATCCCGATTGTCTCATAGACCATCTAATATGAAGTCTGAAATATTTATCCAAACCTTTTCCCTCAACTCTCCCCTGATGTGACATAACCTCTTTACATCATCAAAACATATAGATTCTAACCATCCATTTCCCAACATTTCTATTACCAGTGCATAATCTGCTGAACCCTCTTTGAATAACAGCTCTCTTTTTTCAGACTCCTTTTCAGTCTTACCTCTATTTCTACTGTAACCTTTATTCTTAGGCATGGCACTGAGAGTGGCCTCTCAGAAACTGACTGCTACCCAGACTGTGACGGTAGTGAGGTGGCAGCTCTTGTGAGAGGAACAAAGGGTGAGGAGGGGAGCACATGAAACTATGAAGGTTCTAGAGGCAGAGTTGCACACACAAGAAATGACCATGTTCTTCAAAGATCACCTTTTTCTATGCTTTTTATTGTCTTTTCCTGTTCTGAAATTTCAATGAAACATAAATAATTCCTTCCCATGGTATCCCACATATATCTCAGGCTTCTAATATATCCCTTCTTTTTTTTCAGATAGTTTTTCTTGCATAGTAGCATGAGAACATTTATCTTCAAGGTTGTTTATACAGACTTCCACTGATTCAAATCTGCTCCTTTTCTCTTTCAGTATATTGTCCATTTCTAAAATCTTAGTATTAATCATCTGGATTTCTATTTTCAGATTTTGTTTTGTTTAAATTTATGCATTTATTTAATCTGTTTGTTCTTGTATTGTTTTCCTAAATTATTCTAAAGTTTTTTTTCTTCATTCTTCTTGCATTCTTTGATCTTTCTGCCAATCCACTGAAGTTATTTAAATATCAGTCTTTTAAACTATTTTTCAGTTAGTTTCATGACGTTTCTTCCTCAGAAAAAAATGTCTAGATCTGGATCTTGGTCATTTGTTGAGTGATTCTCATTTCTTCATATGAGCTAAAATAATCTTTTGCTTATGAAATACTGTAATGCTATTGTATTTGTATTTAATTGTTGGATTTATGTTAGTGTGTTCTTAGTCTCTCACCAGCTATCTTCTGGTAACTATGATTAGAGATTGGAAATGTGTGCATCAGTCTCTCTTTGCTGTTTGTGCAGCTCAATTTAGGGTGGATTTGGCTGATGTTGACTGGTGTCTTTCATTGTTCAGAGCTATAGAAGTTGGTTCTGGCCCTTGTCCAGTGGTTGAAGCTGCAGAGGGTATGCTATGTCTGATGTTTATGGGCTCAGTTGCTGTCTCCTGTTGGGAAGGAGAAGAAAAGTAAACACAGGAAAATAAAACAGAACCATGAAACAAGAGAAAGCACCCCCCCCCCAAAAAAAAAAAAAAAAAAAAAAAACAGAAGTAGAAGATGAAAAGAGAAAGACTGATAGTATTAAAGACAAATAAAGAAGGACATAAAGAAGATGGTAGAAATGGAAAATAGAAAAGTAGAAAAAAATAAAAAGGAAGATAATAAGGATAAAAAACAAGGGATTTGAAAGAGAAGAAAGAATAAGCCTAAAAAACAATGAAATAAAGAAAAAGTAAAAAATAAACAAACAAACAAAAAAAACACACACACACATTGTTGTGGTTAGATCAAGAGAGGGAAAATTCGGGAGGCTCCTGCAAGCCAAGGAAGTCACCAGGTGAATGGAAAAGGGGTCCTAGATAGAATTCCTATAGGCTTAGATATTGCCGATGTTAAGTGCATTCCATCTGGAAGCACTGAATTAATGGAGTTCCTTAAGGTTGCTCCTTTCAGTGTCAGTCAGACTAGATGGAAGCTGGGCACAGGGTGACTGATTATGAAGGTTCTTGCTAATGTAATTCTGGCCAGGAGACTATGTTGGTTCTAGAGATCTAAAGCCGAGCCAACCTGAATCTCGGAACCAAGCAGCAGACACCTCCTTCACACTAGCTCAAACAGTATTGCTCAGAACTCCTCGATAGCAGGGTATGTGATGTGGAAAGGTGATGAGGGGGCTGACTTGACGAGTGTTATCCAAGACAGTGTGGAGAGCAAGAAGAAATCCAACCTTTTCTGTCATGCATGTCAATCTGTGCTCTCAGTCCACCATCTGTCTCTCGCTTACAAATGTTCAGGATGACTGCTCCACACCTGTCTGGCAGTCCATTAAACAATCAGTCTCCATCTTTCACTGCCCCTCCTCAGCTTCTACCCTGGAATGTGTTCAATACACTTTTCTAACTCTTCCTTTGAAGCTCAGTGTTCTAGGTCTGTCCTCGGTGGCTGTTTTAGTTGGGCTTCCATATATTTGTTGTTGTGGTTGTTTTTAAGTATCATTGAGTTGGTAACGACTCATAGCAACCCTATGTGCAACAGAACGGAACACTGTCTGGTCCTGGGTCAACATCACAATCATTGCTACGCCTGATCCCATGGGTGCCACCATTGTGACAAACCATCTCTTTGGGAGTGTTCCTCTTTTTCCCTGACCCACCATTAAGCAAATATGGTATACTTCTCCAGTGACTGGTCTCTCCTGATAATATTTCTGAAGTATGAGAGGTAAAGATTAGCCATCCTGCTACCAAGGAGTATTTCAACACAAATCGGTTTGTTCTTTTGGCAATCTACAGTATTTTAGTACTCTCTTCCAATACCATTAACTCAAATGTATCAATTCTTCTATAGGCTTCCTTAGTCATTGCATAGAAGGTTACTGAAAATACCATGGGTTGGGCCAGGTGCACCTTAGTCCTCAAATTTACATCTCTCCTCTTCACCACTTTCAAAAGTTCTTGTGCAGCAGATTTCCCTAAAGCATTATTTCCTCTGACTTCTTGACTGCAACTTCCATGATTTTGATGGTTGATCTGAGCATAATGAAATATTTGACAACTTCAATCTTTTTTCCATTGATGTGGATGTTGTTTATTGGTCCAGTGTTGAGAATGTTTCTTTTCTTTATACTGAGCTGCAAACCATTCCAAAAACTGGTCTTTGATCTTCATCAATAAGTATTTTAAGTCCTCTTCACTTTCAGCAAGCAAGGTTGTATTGTATACATATTGCAGCTTCTTAATGTGTCTTCCTCAAATCCTGATGCTTCATTTTTCTTCATGTAATTCAGCTGCTCAGATTGTTTTTTTTTTTCATCATGCAGATTGAATATGCAAGGTGAAAGTATACTACGCTGGCCAACCTTCCCAAATTTTAAACCATTCAAGGTTCCCTTGTTCTGTAAAAAACAACTGCCACTTGCTCTATGTTCAGTTTCTTCATGACAATAAGGAAGTGCTCCAGAATACTCATACTTCACAATGTTTTCCATAGATTGCCATGACCCACACCATCAAAAGCTTTTGTGTAGTAAGTAAAGCACAGGTAAACGTCTTTCTGGTATTATCTGCTTCAGCCACGATCCATCTAATATCAGCAATGATATACCTAGTTCCACGTCTTCTTCCAAAACTGGCTTGAACACATGGAAGTTCTCTGTCAAAGTTAAGTTTGCAACCATTTTTGGAGTACCTTTAGTAAAACTTTACACTCATGGGATATCAATCATATTGTCCAGTGATTTCTACATTCTGTTGGGGCAACTCTTTTTGGAATGAGCACAAATACATACCTCTTCCAAATTATTAGGCATAGATTAGTGAGTGTCTCCAGTGCTATATCACTTTGTAGTAAGATATAAATATGTATTCCATCCATTACCATTGCCTTGTTCTTTGCCATTGCCTTCAATGAACTTGGAATTCTTCCTTCAGGAAAATTAACTCTTGCAATAGGTGAGCATTGAGTGTTACTTTTTGATACAGTGACAATATGTATTGCTTCCATCTTCTTTTGATGCTTTCTGCATTATTCAATAATTTGTCTGGAGAATACTGCAATATTTTAAGTCGAGGCTTAATTTTTTCTTCAGATCCCTCAGCTTGATAAATGCTGAGCCTGCTCTTTCACTTTCGTTTTTCTGACTCCAGATCTTTGCACATTTCATTATAATATTTGACTTTGTTTTCTCGAGTTGACATGTGAAATTTTCTGTTCAACTCTTGCAACCCCTCACTTCTTCCATTTGCTTTAGCATCTCTACACTGGAAAACAAGTTTCAGAGTCTCTGCTGACATTCATTTTGATTCTTTCTTTCTTTTCTTTCTTTCTTTCTTTCTTTCTTTCTTTCTTTCTTTCTTTCTTTCTTTCTTTCTTTCTTTCT
>NW_006409055.1:59760-62760 GCF_000296735.1 Chrysochloris asiatica | reverse complement strand
TCTCTCTCTCTCTCTCTCTCTCTCTCTCTCTCTCTCTCTTTATCTCTCTCTCTCTTTCTCTCTTAATTTCTTAATTTCTTAATTTCTTTCTCTTCTTAATGGCATGTTTGCTTTCTTCCTGTATGATGTTCTCTTTAGATCTTCTGTCTTTAGTATATATGCATCAAATCTTTTCTTCAGATAATCTCTAAATTCAGTTTAGATATGTTCATGGTCATATTTTGCCTCTCCTGGACTTGTTTTCATTTTCTTCAGCTTCAACCTTAATTTGCATATGAACAATTGATGGTATTTTCCACTGTTTGCTCCTGGCCTTGTTTTGCCTGAAGTTATAGAGCTTTTCCACCATGTCTTTCCACACATGGAGTCTATTTGATTCCTGTATAATCCATCTGCTGAGGTCCATGTGTATAGTTGTTTTTTATCTTGTTAAAAATGTCATTTTCAATGAAGAAATCATTAGTCTTTCAAATTTCTGTCATGCATTTTCTAGCATCATTTCTATCACCAAAGCTGTATTTTCCTACTACTAATCGTGCCTTTTTCTTTCCGACCTTTGCAATCCAAATGCAAAAAATTATCAACACAACTTCATTGCATGTTTGATCAATTTAAGACTGAAGAAATTGGTAGAATTCTTCAATTTCTTCCTCACTGCCTTTTTGTTGGTGGTGTGTACATTTGAATAATAATGGTATTCACTGGTCTTCCTTGGAAGCTTATGGATGTTATCCTTTCAGAGACAGCATTGTATTGCATGGCAGATCTTGATATATTCTATTTTTTTATGTTTTATTGTGAATTATGTGATAATTTACATGGGAGAACATTAGTTTTACATTCATTTTATCATATATCATCTCATGGCCATGGTTACAATCCCTTCCATGCATCATCAACCAAACAAATGGTATACCCTGCAAGCCTGCCCCCACACACCTCCCCCAGTCTTCAGCACACAGTTCCTCTCTCTCTCTCTGTATCTAAAGTCCCCAGCTGCTCCATCGCTCCATGTCATCATTGCTGCCTCCATTTCAGGCATCATTGCTTCTCTGGGTAAGGACCCGCTCTCCTCTCTTCTCTGCTGATGGTCCTAGGGAACTCCACTCCTAGAATGGAAAGTTAATAACTCCCCGCCTTGCTATAAAATGTCTACATTTACATTTCCAACCCTCACAGTCAGTTCTGATAACAATTATTCACTATTGTATCACAAGAGACCCATCTGCATTTCATTTCATCAGCCCTGCCTAGACAAATTGGATACTACTCACTGGAGATTCTACCTTCCTCCAGTCCCTCTGGATCTACGTTCCCTCTTGAAAGCTTGTAAGCCAGTCACTTCTTGCCTTTGTAGGCCTCCACCCCCATTTTGGGTAGCCAATTTCCAAGTTGCCCATCCCTGCATACTCTGTGTATGATCCTTGCTGTAAGGATTTGTTCCCTCTTTGGAGCTACTGCTTACATAGGTGTAGGTCAAGTTCATCAAATGATATCAAATTACTCTTTTTTTTTTCCCCTCTTCTTTCTTCTTCTGGTTAAGTTCTGGACATCCAGTCATTGAAGCCAGGCCAAGTGGGTATTATCTGCAAGTGTGGTGTTCTTGTGCATATGCCCTCTCTTCTTACCAGCTGAATGTTGCACTCTCCACTGTGGTCCTCTGTGACTATGTCATTGACTCTGGGCCCAAGAGTCCCCAGGTCTTGTCACACTGCTGGTCAACCAGGTCTTCACCCAGGTTCACAGAAGTCGATTGAACATTGTAAGATTTAGCTAGCCACTTTATTGCTGTTTTTCCCTCACTTCCCCTATCAGTGATGAGCGTGGTCACCAATCAAAGTGTGTATTCCCATTGAGTCTAGTTTTAGAATGGGGTTTGCACTGAGGGGACCTGACCACTTGCCTTGATGTTTTCTTGGCGAACAACTTGCTTGTTCTTGTAGGAACAGTTGGTCTGCCTATGTTGTTTTATATTTTTCCTGTAGGTCTTTCTTTCAACAAGTACCTTCTGTTCTTTTAGCCGCTTCAGGCTGGTCTGCTCATTCCTTCAAGTGGATATCCCCCATCTCTGGAGATCTGGATGTGGTTCAGGCTTCCACCTATAGTCTTTATGTATTGCAGAGGCTCCACAGGAAGCCTCCTTCACTGGGCACATTGTAGCCTCATTTTAGGTATTCAAATCAGTTATAGGAGGAAAACGGACTTACAAAATTTCTATGGTGATATTTCTGGATATTCCTATCTCTCTCCCTCAAGTGTCTATTTTTATAATGGTATGTAAGGGAAACCAAGATTCAAAAGACAGCCAAGCATCTTAACATTATTCCCCCCTTTTCCCCATTCCAACCATGTCTCAATCTGTATCCCAGAACCCTGTTGTTCTGAGGTTGTGCACACATCATTATTGACCTCTGTCCCATTTAGCCCATTCAGACCTGCTTCCCATATGCTTTGTTCTTCCATTCCCCTATCCCTTCTTGTACATTGCCCCTGCCCCAGAACCCAAACTATCCTGTGTCTAATCCCTGCCCTGTGCTTCACCTTTCCCTTCCTCCCCTCACCCACCTTCAACATCCAATCAATCAACAAAGCATGCCTCCGACTCCCCTTTAGTATGGGATCTTTCTCTTAGTCTTTTACAGTAGTGGTCCTATGCTAAAGGTACCATAATATTCCATTGTGTGTATGTACCACAGTTTGTTTATCCATTCTTCACTTGATGGGCACTTTGGCTGTCTCCATCTTTTTGCTATTGTAAATGGTGCAGCTATGAACGAACATTGATGTGCATATATCTTCTCGTGTTGTGGATTGTTTTTCTTGTGGGTAAATACCAAGTAAAGGAATTGCTGGATCATAAGGTATTTCTATTTTCAACCTTCTGAGGAAACACCATATTGCTTTCCAGAGAGATTGGACTATTTTGCAGTCCCACCAGCAATGCAGGAGTGTCCCAGTCTCTCCACATCCCCGCCAGCATTTATTTTCGTCTATAATTTT
>NW_006409055.1:57442-59537 GCF_000296735.1 Chrysochloris asiatica | reverse complement strand
GATGTGTCATTGCAAAAGATTTTTTCCCATTTTGTGGGTTCCCGTTTTACTCTTCTGGTGAAGTATTTTGATGCACATAAGTTTTTAATTTTTAGCATGTCCTACTCATCTATTTTGTCTACATTTGTTGGTGTGGTTCTCAACATGTTTTGTAGTCTGTGTTTTCCCTAAACTAGTACCCTCGTATTTGCCCCTATTTTTTCCTTGATGGCCTTCATAATTCTGGGAAGAATTATGTTGAGTTGGTTTTTGTATAAGGTATGAGGTTAAGGTTTTATTTCAATATTTTGCATGTGGTTTCCCAGTTCTGCCAGCACCATCTGTTGATATATTTAGGTGTTTTGTCATAAATCAGTTGGCTGTATGTAGATGCGTTAATTTATGGATTCTCGATTCTGTTCCGTTGATCTATGTATCATTCATTGTACCAGTACCAAGCTGTTTTGACCACTGTAGCTGTGTAGTAAAATTTGAAGTTGGGAAGTAACAGACCCCAACCTTATTCTTCTTCATAAGCAGTGCTTTGCTTATCCTGGGTCTCTTTCCTTTCCATATAAAGTTTGGAATTGTTTTTTCCATCTCTTTGAAGAATGTCATTGGAATCTGGATTGGGATTGCATTATATGTGTAAATTGCTTTTGGCAGTATTGGCATTTTCACAATGTTAAGTCTTCCTATCCAGGAGCATGGTACATTCTTCCATTTTTTTGTAACTCTATTTTGGTTTCTTGTAGTGTTTTTTTAGTTTTCTTTGTAAAAGTCCTTTGTTTCTCTGGTTACATTTATTCCTAGATATTTCATCCTTTGGGTGGCTATTGTAAATGGCATTGCTTTCCTAATGTTCTTTTCAATGCTGTTGTTTTTGGTATAGAGGAAACCAACTGATTTTTGTATGTCGATCTTATATTCTGCCACTTTCTGAATCTTCCAATGAAGTCTAGTAGCTTTTTTTAAGTAAGTCTTTAGAGTTTTCTACATATAGGATCATATCCTGTGCAAATAGGGAGAGTTTTACTTCCTCTTTGCCAATTTAGTTGCCTTTAATTTCCCTGTCATACCGTATAGCTCTTGCTAAGGCTTCCAGCACACTATTGAATAGGAGTGGTGACAAAGGGCATCCTTGTCTGGTTCCTGTTCACAGAGGGAAGGCTTTCAGTTTCTATCCATTGTGTGTAATGTAGGCTGTGGGTGCTATATATATGCTCTTTATTATGTTGAGGAATTTTCCTTCAATTCCTATTTTGTTGAGTGTTTTTTTCAGGCATGGATGTTGGATTTTGTCAAATGCCTTTTCTGCATCAATCAATACCATCATGTGGCTCTTTTTTTTTTTATTTTTCAGATGTTTGATAACATTGATCATTTTTCTAATGTTGAACCATCCTTGCATCATTGATATGAATCCCACTTGATCATGATGTATTATCTTTTTGATGTGTTGCTGGATTCTTTTGAGAATTTTTGCATTTATGTTCATGAGGGATTTGGATCTATAATTTACTTTCTTAGTGACGTCCTTCCCTGGTTTGGCTTGCTTCATAAAATGTAATAGGAAGTTTTCCATCCTCCTCTATCTTTTGGAATAATTTGAGTAGAATTTGTGACAGTTCTTCCCTGAATGTTTGGTAGAATTCACCAGTGACGCCGTCTGGGCCTGAACTTTTTTTGGTTGGGAGTCTTTTGATGACCTGATCAATTTCTTCTTTTGTTATGGGTCTGTTCAGGTTTTCTACTCACTGTGTATAAGTTTAGGTAGGTCTTGTTTATCTAAAAAATGTATCCATATCTTCTAAGTTTTCAAATTTATTGGCATACAACTCTTCATAGTATGCTGTTATTATCCTTTTGATTTCCATTGGTATCATTGTGACATCACCCGTGTGGTTTATAATGTGTGTTATTTGTGTCTTGTCCCTCTTTTCTTTTGTTAGGTTTGCCAATGGTCTGTCGATTTTGTTAATTCTTTCAAAGAACAAGCTTCTTATCCTGTTGATTGTTTCTATAGTTTTTCTGTTTTCCATCTCATTTATTTCTGCTCTAATCTTTATTATTTCTTTTCTTTTGGTGGCTGTGGGTTCCCTCTGTTGGTCTGCTT